>NC_061097.1:29061246-29073746 GCF_015104395.2 Macrobrachium nipponense
ACAGGAAAAAGAAGAAAATGGAGGTTTATTTGCTGTCTTTATGGCTGGAAGTGTGGGCGTGGAAACCACAAGCCTAAATGCAGATGATTGTTGCGTGAAGTTTAACACGTAACAAAACCATCTCCAGGCTGTCATTTATTTCCTATTAGTTAGTAATCGATATGATTCTTGTTAGCTTTCAGTAAAGCCAGTTGAGTGGATGCCCCCTAAATATTTGTGGGGGGTTGTGGGTGGGGTGGGGTTGGATTTCCGATAAAGAATGAAGTTGGGTTCTGAAATAGAAGCCTTAAGTACCACCCTGGTTCAAGGGGGTATGGAGTCTGCAGGAAAAAACGGACAATAACCGCAATATTTTATGAAACCGGTTTTTAATTAGAGCCAAATCCCACTAGTTACGTCCTTGGAATGTTTAAGCTTCTCCTGTCATCTGTGTTCTCAGTTAAAGCCTAAAGCAGAAGGGTATCAAGTATCAAACGCCAATTCTCTCTCTCTCTCTCTCTCTTCTCTCTCTCTCTCTCTCTCTTTCTCCTTATACGTTCAGGCTTTTGAATGTCGTGAAGATAAATGGTACAAAAGTTTCATGGCATGTCTTGAATTCATGTGTTTGACCTTTTACTCTATGTAAATGTCACATCCTTCTTTGCATGCTTCCTCATTACTTAGATCTACATATTTTTTCGTTGTTACAAACTTTATTCATAATGTATTTACAGCTGTTGTTAATTTCATTGTTTTCGTTTTCTCACTTGTATTAACTGGCACAGTTTCGTTTTCCTCTTTCGTTTTCATTTCACTTTTATTTTCTCCGGAAATTTTGAATTGAACGCTGGGAAAGGAAGTGATCTTTAACGAGAGAATGTGAGGTGGTTTCATGAAGTATTCGAGGCTTCAAGAGAAAATAGTTTCGTTCAGCCTCGGAATATTGCTTCTCAATATAGCCTGAATTGTTGGTCAGAAATTCTTTTTTGTTGGTTAAATCCATTCTGCAGTATTTGGCGAATCTCTCCTTCATCTACCGCAGCTGCATCACACCACAAAATGATCTGGTTGTTTATTGTCGCTGGAATAGATATTGGCCATTGATGGAGTTTGTGTGTTTGAATCATAATAAAATTTGATAGATTGATTTTTAGGTATATATAGATATTAAAAAATAGTTAACTTGGTGAAGAAGATTCAGAAGGGTTCAGTATTGATATTTTTAAAGAAATGTCTTGGGACTTTTCTCGTCAAGTCATCACGTTGTATTTTTTTATATTTTTTATTCCTACATAGATTTCTTTTGGAGAAGTGGAAATTATACAGTAATTGGTCTGTTAAGTGTTATAAACGTTGACTGCTAGAGTTATAGACTAAAATCCATCCTTCCAGTGATTTCTAAGTTTGTTGAAAGCTAACCTTTCCAACCTTAAAATTACTAATTGAGATGCCCACCTTAAAGTGGTATGCTTCTGTGAAACACGTTTTTCTCTTCACTGGTCTTTTGCAAATCCTATTGTCTCTAAGAGAACGGGGTTGGGAAACCTTGAGGGCGAGATTTGTAGGTCAGCCCAGGAAACTAAAAATCCTACCAGAGAAATACCAACCTGCTCTCCACTACCCAAGGAGTCTATTTCGTCAGGAAGGTCCTACTTGCCATCAAAGAACTGCGGTCTCAGTCAAAGTTAAAACCTTCTTCCAGTGAAACCTCTTGATGTTCATTGAAGTGTGAGTAGATCTCTGTAGAAACTATACAAATGCTGCAGGAGTAAAGGAGTCGTTTGTCATACAATGCACATCTACTTTCTGGTCACACGGTATAACTTGACAGACCCCTTCAGGGAGAAACTTTCAGGATCCCCACAGCAAGAAGCAGAATTTCAGGACGTACAAGCTACAGTGGTCCTTGGATGGGTGATCGACAAGGGCACGTCAGACGCATACAGTTTATTAAGTCTCAAAATGTCATCAGTTTGGGGCACGTTCATGAAGCTGGCAACTTCATCCCGCAAACGTAACCCAATAAATAAACCTCGTAGTAAGGTACCGCTGTCAGAGCACCTCGTTTGGTGCACTATAGGCATTACTAAAGGGTGGTTCTTCGTTGGACGAGTGGGTTACGTGCTCGCCTACCGATTCGGTAGTTCCGAGTTCGATTTCCCACTCTGCCAACGTGGAATCAGAGGAATTTGTTTCTGGTGATTAGAAATGGATTTTCTCGGTATAATGCGGTTCGGATCCCACAGTAAGCTGTAGGTCCCGTTGCTAGGTAACCAATTGGTTCCTAGCCACGTAAAAATATCTAATGTTTCGGGGGCAGCCGTAGGAGAGCTGTTAATCAGCTCAGTAGTCTGATTAAACTAAGATACACTTCAACTACTAAAGGGTGTTAGCAGAGTCCCTTCGTCCCGTAGCGGCATCCACATTTTAGTCCTTTATACTGCATCGATTTCCACTTCCTGTCTTCATTTTTGCTGTCCAGCACCTCCAACTGCTACTTCTTAGAGCAACTATGGGCGTTTCTCGTAGTTCCGCCTTTAGAGCTTTGTATTCATTTCCTTTACTTCTTAGATCTGCTTATCTGCTGTCCAACCATTCCAGCTAACTCCTCTTTTAACTGTCTTAATCGCTGAAGAGCCCCAGTGCTTGGCTTGGTAACCTAAGTTTCATAAATCAGTCTTTAAACTGAAAGGTAACAACTTCTGTAGTTGTTTCCTTGAAGAGGAAACGGGCACCGATGATTAATATTCTTTTGATTCGCTACTCAAGCGTTTTTTGAGAACATTCAAAAATATTTGTAGAACCTTTCAGTGGGGTCACTTAACACTACCATTTACCGCAGTGTTTACCCACTTCATCAAGAGGCTGAATTGAGGTATACGTCAAGGTATTTGAATAAGTTATAATCGTCTTTTGAGTGAGGTATTCCTGGTAATTGGAGTGAATAATTGTAAGTGTCACAAGAAAGATGCAGTATATATCCAATTAGGACTAAGATGAAATAGAATTTTACAAATAGTATGTCCAGAACTACAAATAATAAGTCTTGACATCGGCACTGAAATATTTCCGTGGCAGAATGCTTAATATAACGAACTTACTTACATATATGCATGATGGAAAATAATTGGTATTATGAATGTGTCAGATTTTAAATATTCTTGCTGTCGCAGGAGAGGGTTCTTTTGGCACCACCGTGAATTTAATTTCTTTGCTTAATTACCAAATGGACAAAAATTATACATTAGCTTGCACATAAAAAAAATTAATGAACTTGGGAAGAATAATGTATTTCAGTTTATCAGTGGAACGATTTTAAATTCTAGGGCAGATCCTCCAAAATTGACTCTAAGGTGTTTGTCGGTCTGTGTGTGTGTGTCTTTGCGACGCGTTTTCGATAAGATTGGACATCTGACATCGAATTGGTAAACAACTGCGATACTTTTATGGAGAAAGTCTTTCTGTTTTCAGGTTCTCCATTTGAACTTTGTCCTTCAATGCTTTCTTTACAATTCTTTCTTTCTTTACATCATCTTATTGATTGCCTTGACTGGCAATTCACGTCAATACCATCCATTCGACGACTCCGTATTCTCACTTCCTCCAGATTTTCTTTTTCACTTGTTATTGCAGGATGTCAGAGCGCCTCTCTCTCTCTCTCTCTCTCTCTCTCTCTCTCTCTTCTCTCTCACCGTAATTTTTCAAAGATCATGTCCCTGATGTAAAGTTTAATCCTGTGGCCTATCCCGAAAAAAAAAATGGTTGCATCTTGAAGCTACACGGTCTTCTAGATTTCAGACTATTTATCCCCGTAAAAGGTACAATTAATTTTCTGAAGAATCTCTCTCTCTCTTCTCTCTCTCTCTCTCTCTCTCTCTCTCTCTCTCGTCTACTTCTAAATCTTCTTCAGACAACAAAACAGTGGTAAATTACTTATCCGTTTAATGCAAAGTCTCCTGAAAGAGAAATTGTTCGGAGTCGCAGCGGAGATACCTGTCGACGAAATATTTTCAGTTCCCTTTTAACATTTAAAGAAATAATTCGCTTGCCGGTAATAATATATTATTAAGATGTCAGAGTAATTCGAGAACTGGTGTCATGCTGTGAAGTGAATGACCTAACAGAGTGCTGTGTGTTTTAGCAACGAAGACTGACCAGAGATAATCCCCCCTTCCTCCCCCCCCCCCCCCTCTCATAAAATGAACGCTCCATAATAGGGGTGATAAAGTACATCGCCATATACCAACTCATATATTCCAATCAAAAGACATTGCCATTTTAACACAGTGCTGCGCTTCAGCCATCAGGTCATCGCGTGACCTATTATCTTTGTCTTTATGTCTTTATCTCCCGTTCCAAAATCTTGTTGGTGACCTTAGGTCGCAACCAGGTCGCAACTTTGAGACCGCCACCAAATCCCACTGGTTCGGGCACCACCTCTCCAGCTTTTTTAAACCAATGGGCGTGAGGAAGGGAAAATCATTTTTCCACTCGAACTGTTATCGGTCACGATCGCTTTTCTCCAATTAAATAATATATCCCCAACATGATGCGTCTGTGAGATTTTCTTAGAACATTCGCTCATATATCATTCATTATCCTCCGTATGCTTATTTTAAGAATATGAGAATTTCATGCCTATTTGTGACTACCTGTTAACCATCCCACCGTCATCAGGTCTGTAGTTGCTGATGATTACTCAGGAAAAAAATTCTTATCGATGTAAAATTCTTGCTGACTTTGCCAAAACTGTTTTGCTTTCTCACTTAAAATGAGGTTGATATTAAGTAAAATATTTCAAATGTATTTTCTGAGCTATGACGGAGTTATTTCTTGTAATTTATACTTTAGTTCTAATTTTAACCTAAAAAAAGAAAAAAAAAAGGAAAAAAAAAAACGAGCATTTAACAAAAAAATACAAAATAAAAAAAACTGAACATTTAACATCATGAAAAATTTTAGCAGAGTTGACACAAGCCAGCTCATCAAACGATGTTTAGTTATTTTCCTGAATTATGATAGTTTTTGGGATGCAAAATGCTGATTTTTTTTTTTTTTTTGCCGGGGGGGGGGGGGGGGGGGGGGGGGGGGGGATTTGGGGGGGGGGGGGGGAGGTGTGGCTTCTGAGTAAATTTCTTGATAAAGCAGAATTATTAACCTTCCATTGGTTCATAGTTAGCATTAAGTCTTGAAGATTAGTCAGGACTAATCGTTGTGAAACGAATAAAAACGTCTAACGTCTGACATACGCAATGAATCAAGTACACAGTGCCAAAGAATCCGATGGTTTTGTCTTGTAAAAGGTAGTGAGTAATTTAAAAATCAAAATTCATTCAGATGAAACAATAACTTAATTTTTTGGTACATTTCTCTTCTCCTGCGTGATTGATTTATGTTTTGCAATAAAAATGGGGTGTTCAGCATTATACTCCCTAATTTAGTAGTAAAAAATATGCGTCGTGCTGTGCAATAAACAGGAAGTTTATATCAACGTTCCGAGATTTTATTGGAGTAAATGTGCCTCGGAAACTTTCTCAGCATTCCAGAGGTCCTTTATTCCTCACACCGTTAGACTCTGGAACAGCCTTCCAAAGGAGGTCCTACAATTGGAACTTCTTCAGAAGTTCAAGCGACGTTGCAGTACATTACTGCCATAATACTAATCTCCTGGCATTTTAATACATTTTTTTATCTATCTATTAATTTATGAATTTAATTTTTTCTATTTTCATAGGTCACTTCTTTCTGTATTTCCTTGACCTCGTCTTACTTTCTTCCTATTGATCACCTTGATATTCTTTGAAGCTTCAATTTCAAGTTAGTGGCCCCTTTGGTGGGCTTGCTCCATATGGATAGGTTTCATCATGTGAATAATAATAATAAAAATAACAATAATAATAATGCAATAAATGATATATGGAAAGTTTTCCACAACCAAAAAGAAAATTTTCCTACGATGCCTTCATTCTCTGGAAGGACATTTAATGACGTTATGTTTCAAATGTCACATGGGACAGCGTAGGTTTCGTATGTTTGGGTCATTTTAAGAGGATTATGATAATTATTTCGAGAGAGACTTAATAGAGACGGCGTAATTGCTTTAGTATTTAACCATGAAACAGGTAAATCTGACCGGTTTTCATTCCACGTAATACACATTAAAATTCAGTCGGTTAAAAGATTAAGTTCTTTAATTCACTCATCTGTGTATAAAAATGGCCTCGTAGTTCAGAGGTTCGGGCATTTGCCTCACTAGCCAGAGGAAGAGGACAAACAGGTTTGCAGGAGGGTGGATGTCTCTCCCTACCTATCCCGCCCCCCACCCGGGGCGGACAAACAGGTCTACGGGAGGTGGGTGGCTGTGTCTGGTCTCCCTACTGTCACCCGGGCTGGACAAAACAAGGTCCACTCGGATTTTTATTATAATAGAATGTTGCATTTAAAACCACAGGCGCCTTTGCTCACCTCAGCAGTTACTGGGTACCTGGTGTGATGTAGACCAAGGAGTGCTTTTTTGCACATGCGACAGAGAGGCCAGTTGTGAGAGAGTTTGTCCCTGGGACTGGATTACCTTTTCACTCTAAAGGTAATCGTAAATGATTTCCAGCCCCAGGACCAAATCTCTCTCTCTCTCTCTCTCTCTCTCTCTCTCTCTCTCTCTCTCTCCAAAGTTTAGAGTATTGCCCTGAGTGTCAAGTACAGAAGGTTACCGTCCCAGAACGCACCAAGACCAAGGCTGGTGTTTTGGGGCGTTATGTACACTTTAGAATCATCCTTTATTCAGGAGTTGAGTTATGGGAACTGAACTGATTGTTGTAAACATTAAACACACACACACGTGTCTGTATGTGTATATATATATATATATATATATATATATATATATATATATATATATATATATATATATATATATATATATATTATTTATATTATATATATATAAAATGTATGTGTTCGCACGCATGAACACTAGCATATTTTATAAGTATAATGCCGCTTACATTTAAAAAAAATACAAGAAAATCATTAGGAAACGAAATAAAGTCGAGAAGAGAAGGTGAATCCGGCATTACTGAGCTTTTTGCTTGCATGAGCTTTCGCTGAAAGAGTTACGAATGAAAAATTTGCTCCATTATGAAGTTTCCAGTAATTTCCAGCCAAGCAGGAAATCCTCATTCTCTCTGTCTGTTTATCTACGTATCTATTTCTCTTCTTATATCCCTCGACTCGACCTCTCTTCTCTTTCGAATGCTCTTTAAACAAAAGTCTTTTTCGTTCACTAAACCTTCATTTCACTATCACCGCGGGTCCTGCTTTCATTCCTTCCTCCTATGATCCTGCACCCATAATAAAAATCTTTGTGACAATAACGCCAAATCTTACCTCGTATTCTCCGCTATCCTCATAAAGTCCTCTTATTTCAGTATGTGTCCCCTAACTACTCTTTTATCCATCCCATTGCTTCAGTCATATTTTACTTCAATCTGGTAATCATCAGTTGTAATTAAAGGAAAATATCTTCTTGCCGTTAAATCCATTAGCTTCATAACCTTTTTGTTTTAACAAGAAGACTACTAAATTTCCTTCTTCAAAACTGTGATTTCTCAGCAAATGAAGACATTTCAGAAAACATTCCCCAAAAGAATCTCTCATCTGCTGTATAATCGTATCAGGACTCGAAGCTAAATCACCTTTCATTGTGATCAGATCATGAAGGTTGACCACTATTTCAGTATTGCCAATATCATCCAAGCCCCCTAGTGGGATAGTGCCGTCAGTGCACCTCATTCGGTGCAATGTAGGTATTACTTGAAGTTTTTTGCAGCGTCCCTTCGGCCCTTAGCTGCAATTACTTTCATTCCTTTTACTGTACCTCCATTCATATTCTCTTTCTTCTGTCTTACTGTCCACCCTCTGCTAACAATTGTTTCATAGTGCAACTGCGAGGTTTTCCTCCTGTTTGCCTTTCAAACCTTTTACTGCCAATTTTCGATTCAGCGCTGAATGGCCTTAGTTGCCCCAATTCTTGGCAAATTGCCAAAAATCTATATAAATCAAATGCAAATCAAATCAGTATCATCCAGGCGTAAGTTCATACTCCAACAAAAATGTTCTTTTCATAATGAAGTCATCTGCCATTTGTGGGTCATATAAGTTAATAATCACACTTGCAACTTTTCCCTGTACTTGGCTTTAGACTAAAATCGTTAAAGAAAACCTTTTTAAGGGCTGACTTCTCGTTAAAATATCTGAGGCACCAGACCACAATTTATCACCTAAGAATTCCCGCATAAGATTTCATGCAGACCGTAAAAAAGTGTATCTTAGTTTAACCAGACTACTAAGCTGATTAACAGCTCTCCTAGGGTCTGGTCTGAAGGATTACATATTTTTACGGGGCTAGTTGGTTACCTAGCATCGGGACTTACAGCCTTATCGTGGGATCTGAATCACATTATGTGGAGAAAATGAATTTCTAATCACCAGAAATAAATTCCTTTGATTCCATGTTGGCAGAGCGGGGCGCGAACCCTCGCTACCAAATCAATAGGCGAGCACGCAAACCACTCGTCCAACGAGGAACTCATACAGGCCGTAACTTTCAGCTTTGTTCCCTAAAGCACATCTGACTAATATATGTTCTGAGTAATTGTAGCTTGATTATGTTGTGTGTTATGGTAAAAGCCATAACTTGTACCGAATAATGGTTCAGACGTAATGCACTTCCTGTTACTTAAATATTCACACTCCTACACAAATACAACTGGCTATCCTTGATCTCAGGGGTAGAGACAAATCACGCGCCATTAATGGGAATATTCCCTTATTACGGTTCTAGAGCTCTCTCTCTGTCTCTCTATCTCTCCTTCTCTCGCTCTCTCTATCTATAAATATATAATACATAATATAATGTATAATATATATATATAATATATATCGTATAATATAATTATATATAAATAATATATATATACATTATATATAAATTATATATAAATATATCTATATAATATATATATGTATGATATATATATATAATATGTAATTTATATTATATTATATATTAATATATATACATTATAATATTAATATATATATATATATATATATATAGATATATATATATAATATATATAAATACATATATCATATATGTATATATTATATATAGATATATATATATATATATATATATATACATATATATATATATATATATATATATATATATATATATATAAGTACCTTTATCACGAAATATATAAAACGTGATGCTAGTATAAAAAGAGGTAACAACACGGAGGAAAATGAAAATCGAGATCTGCCGAGATCTCTTGGTCTTAACGCCCCCCCTTATTATAGGCAAGCGTTGCCTATAGGTAAAGGGTCGTAAGACCGAAAGATCGTAGTTCTCGCTTTTTCATTTTCGTCCGTGGTGTTACCTTTATATATATATATATATATATATATATATATATATATATATATATATATATATATCTGTTTATGTATTTTCACTTGATAATTACGTTATATTTTAGATGTTCCGCCCTAGCGCCCTTCACGGAAACTAATGAAAATATTTGGTAACACAAAGCTTTATTCATGAAAAGGACAAAGTAGAAAGGTCAGTTACGAGGGCTGAAAAATTAGTAAATACAAAGGTAAGTGAGCTCTCTTGGGGGATGATGGGTAGAGAGGTTGTCATTTTCGTTTAAAAAGATACCTGCTGCATTAATGATTTATCTATTATAGTGGTAAGAGCTTCTAACCAAGGAAGATTCCTTCCAGTTTAATTCGGAGTCACACATGGTGGAAATTTGTAAAGGTTTCTTAATGGTTTTCTGACAGATCTGTCTTTTCCCAGTGAACGACAGGGCAGAGGAGAATTTTCCCATTCTTTGTGGTGGGGACACTTCAGAACGCCCTCTGTCAGATCCCCTCTTTCCCCTCTTACTTAGGCGTTCTTTGGTGAGAGCAGATCCAATGGTCCAAGGCAGTTAAAAATGAAGGGATTTTTTTTTTTTTCTCGCCCTGATGCCTTTTGACCTTTTTTCATACCCTTTTGCAAACGCTGTCACTTTATATTCTTGAAGTTCGGGTGACTTAGTGATTATTTCCGGTGTTGCCTTTGGAGCAGATTTTTTTTAGCCTTATAATTGCCTTCTCAAGCACGAGCTTCAGGTTTTGTGTATGATAACATCGATAGGTGTTGGGGGATAAATGTTAAATACCGAGTCTAGGAAATTCTTGGAACAAATTCCAAGTGCTTTCAAGAAAAGATTACAACTTAGTGTCTGGACAACCGGTTTTTAAATTGAAATACTTTCTGATTGGCTTGTATATGATTCATTGGCGCATACTCTCTCTCTCTCTCTCTCTCTCTCTCTCTCTCTCTCTCTCTCTCTCTCATGTTGCATCTGTGAAGAGGTAGTTGTTGCATATGATATTTTCTAATCTTTACTGTTGCTGACTTTTTTTTTAGCAGCATTTCTCTCTCTCTCTCTCTCTCTCTCTCTCTCTCTCTCTCTCTCTCTCTCTCTCTGTCTCTCTCTCTCTCTCTCTCTCTCTGCATAGTTGTCTTTTGACAGTTTCAGATGTAAAGATAAACTTAGTATATAACGCTATAAATTCTAAATTCATTTTTAATGTTTTGCTTTTACTTCAAGAAATTAAGACAACCTCTTATATAAGTAGGTTCTTAAAAGTCAGTTCGTTTAATTCCATGTCTTCGGTCGTAGTTTTCAATGAAGTGTTCTAAGATCACACCTTATTTTCTATGATACAGCAGAAACACTAGATATCTTTCAGTGCAATGGTGATATATCGCTGAAATATCTTCGTCTGAGTATGACAGTTCGAACCAATATAGTGAATTCTCACGCTGATGAACATCTCTTCTAACTTGTTTTGTACGAAGCTGTACAGTTACTCACATCCAAGGTTTATGGAGTTCCAGATTTTTAGTATCCTCCCCTGATCCCAAACCCCTTATCGAGGTCGGGGGTTGGTGGGAGGGGAGGGGTTTGGGGGAGCTTAGGGATCCAACTTCAGGGAGTGTTAGCTTGCTTCTTTATTACGCCAATTCTGTCTGATGTGGATTCATCTGAGCATTGGGACCTATAACTCCTTTACGCCTCCTCCTCCTCCCATAAAATTTCCCCTTTTCTTCATCCTCTTTCATATTTGCTTACTCGGGGAGTAAGCCTACGAACTAGTTTGCTGTTGTTCTTGTTTTGGGGGGTAGGAAAGGTCTGTGGAAGAGCCTAAAAAGGTCTGAAAAAGGTGTGTTGTGATAAAATATAGCGTATTCATTTTAATTTTCGTTGGTGAAACAAGGATCTATTTAAGCGTGGATTATAGCACGCTTTAATTTACGTTCGGTCAGGAATATAATGTAAACAACATATTCGTCAGGAGGAAATCTTGCATACGTTTCGAGTAAAAGTGTGGGTAATGGATTCCAACCTCTTTCTTCGAGTGCCCTCTTTGTCGAGTTGTCTTGAAGTCCATTGTTAGTTAAGAGTGCTCAGGTGAGCGGGGAATTTCTGTTATGGGTTGAAAGTTTTTCGGTTTGGGCGTTTACTGGACTACTGAATTTTTCATTCGGCATTCAGGCATCATGCAACATTGCAGGGTTTCAATATTTCAACATGAAGAGCAGTGTCTATAATGAATCTTTTAATTCGTGTGTTTTTGACAGAAATATGAGGATTGGACAAAGCTGTTAAAGTGATGTCTGTTGTCCGGATTTGAAGTTTTGTTTTTGTAAGAATATGTTCTTTAGCATATAGTGAGGCACAACTCATATATATGTTCTTTAGCACATAATAAGGCACAACTAACACATGTTCTTTAGTATATAGTAAGGTTCAACTCACACATGTTCTTTCGCATATATAGTAAGCCACAACTCACATGTTCTTTAGCGTATAGTAAGGTACAACTCACATATGTTCTTTAGCATATAGAAAGGCATAACTAACACATGTTCTTTAGCATATAGTAGCTAAGGCACAACTTAAACCCACGTTCTTTAGCATATAGAAAGTCACAAATCACAATGTTCTTCAGCATATAGTAAGGCACAACTTAAACACATGTGCTTTAGTATATAATTAGACACGACTTAAACACAAGTTCTTTAGCACATAGTAAAGCACAACTCACACGAAAATTGCACTTTAGAATGTTCTTGGAATAAAGCTCTTATTCAGTCATCTTGCAACTATGAAATATTTAAGTTTTATCAAGACTTATCCTCCGCGTCTGCGAAAGTTAACCAAGTGATCTTCATTTAGAGATGTTGGTGAAGCGATAATTTATTGAAGCAGTTCCAGAGGCTTACGAAGCGCACAAATCTATCACTGAAAATGTCGCAAGGTAATAAAATGACTGTAATATCGACATTTTGCCGACTGCACTTTTGTTTGTGGCTCCCTCCGGCCCTGTGTAAGCAAAGACCAAAAATGCAAGTTAATCTTGTTATTCGTTCTTTTTCCCTCTTCTTCTTCTTC
>NC_061097.1:29078746-29108746 GCF_015104395.2 Macrobrachium nipponense
AGTAAGGTAGTACAGGTACTGGAAGGGTAAGAATAATAAAGGAAACGGTGTACATTAGTTGAATAGGAGAAACTGATAAAACAGTCATATTAGCTAGAATGAAATTTGATTTAGTAATAAAAACAGAGTAGAATAAGCATGTCATAAAATGTTGAGGGTTTGTAGAGGTTAGATCAGAGGGATTTTGAGTTCGTATCGTCGAAGAGAATTGGCAGAGGGTGGTTGGTCAAGAGATTTATGAGTCTGAATTCAAAATGACAATAAATCGTAAATTTTATGTTATGATTTTCTTTTAATAGTATGTTGTATATGGATACCTGTGTTCAGTTCAACTTGTTTGATTTCCAAGTACATCTTTCTTTAACTTGCTTGCTTTGAAGACATCTTTCTTAACAATTTTTTTAACCTTCCTTTCTCTTTAGTTTTACTTTTATTAATACTTCAGGCGGAATTCTCCCTGTATCTTTGCTTGTTTAGCGAAGAGGGTATATATATATATAATATATATATATATATATATATATATATATATATATATATATATATATATATCATACATACAACTACTGTATGATTACATATTTCTATATAAATATATATTTCTGCCTTAATACTATTACGACATAAAACAAATTCCATGTATTGAAGAACCAGGCCAAGAAATCATTGCGATAGAATATAGAATATGAAAGGGATGAACAATAATCTTCCAGCTTTTCATCGAACGAAGTCTTCGGAAGGTATGTTATTTTGCAAGGGAGTAAAACAGAGCCGACATTACGTCTGTATCGCCAATCGCGAGGGATCATCAGGCAGATAGTCTCGTTCTGTGTATACGTTTAGATCGCTGCGTGAGGCCAAATCACTTTAATTACCAAATGTACACACACACACACACAGAGAGAGAGAGAGAGAGAGAGAGAGAGAGAGAGAGAGAGAGAGAGTCTCTTATGAGGTCAGTAGAGTTCATGTTAAGTGGACGATACAAAACGGATACGCGAGTGACTGTTTAAAGAAGAGGGGGAAGGAAGTGCGGTAGGTATAAAATTGGGTGTTGTGTGTGTTTGTGTGTGAAAATGTGCGTGAGAGAGAGAGAGAGAGAGAGAGAGAGAGTGCAGACTCAAGGCGCCTTCAAGAGAGAAATCTGATACAGAATGAACGCTCCTTCCTCTCCTTCCCTATCAGTATAACTATCCCTCATATATTTTATTCCCAGACTTCCCTGATGTCCTTAGCCATCGCATTCTCAATGCTTAAACGTTGGACCCCTTTTGTTGTCGTTTCTTATTTCCTGAAACCGTCTGCAAGACGGGTTGGGAAAACGGTTTGGCTTGAAATATGGTCGGTGTTTCCCATATAGATATTTTTCTTCAATCCTGCTGCTGCCTCGTCTATAAATAGCCGATTCCCTTATTCCTCTCGTTGACTTGGTCCCCCTACTTTTTTTGCTATGTTTTAATTGATTAATGTTCTTTTATTTCCTCGTCATTTTTAGTCTCATTATATATATATATATATATATATATATATATATATATATATATATATATATATATATACATAAAGGTATAAGCCACGAAGGAAAGCGAAACACTGGAGTAGTTTCAAGATCTTTCGACATCAACGTCCTTTACTTAGTCAGTTTGCTAAGTAAAGGACGTTGAGTCGAAAGATCTTGCAGCTACTCCAGTGTTTCACTTTCCTTCGTGGCTTATACCTTAATTTAAGTATTTATCACGTTCCAAACTTTCGTGATTCAGTTATATTATATATATATATACACGTATATATATGTGCATATCTATATCTATCTATCATATATATATATATATATATATATATATATATATATATATATATATATATATATATATATATATATATGTATATATATATATATATATATATATATATATATATATATTATATAATATATTGTTTAAAGTCAAATTTTGTAATCAAACCGTTCATAGCATTACACGATAAGACCAAAGCAACTGAATAGCCAAGCTTGCTTGGCAGCAAAAAGCTGATGTCAATTAGAAAATTAAATTACACTGGATCTGAGAGAGAGAGAGAGAGAGAGAGAGAGAGAGAGAGAGAGAGAGAGAGAGAGAGAGAGAACTTTCCAGATTATCAATTACCAGTCCATGATTGACTGGTATTGGGCGGACTTCGGATATCCATGGAAATCTTATAATACAAACATGACCCTCCGATGGCATTCAGATTTTCCTTCAGAATATGAATAATGCAGTTCTTCTTCTTCTTCTTCTTCTTCTTCTTCTTCTTCTTCTTCTTCTTCTTCTTATTATTATTATTATTATTATTATTATTACTGTACTTAGGAAGCAGAACCTCTCTCAAGCATACTTTATTAAAAGTAACGGCTACTTCAGCAGCGTTACATTTGTAGAGAGTCTTCTCTATTTTTGCGAATAGAGGCTTTTTCCGTGCTACTTAAACAGGCTAGTAGAGCGCCTATCACGAGACTCTCGTGCCACGCCAAGAGGGGGCTATCAAGAATCACGCCCGCACCAAACATCAGGAGGCCATCTCCGGGATGTCATCATACAGAACACGAAAATCATCGAGAAGGCCCCTGATGCCCATCGGTTGCGCCTGCTGGAGGCGCTCCCCATCCAGCGAATAAAACCTACACTGAATACGACGCAGGAAGAATTTCTCCTCCCTACGAGTATGAGAAGACCTGCCACCAACAATGACACCACCGATCCCGACAACTCCACGGAAGACAACGCCCCCGACCGAGGTACTCCTGCAGCCGATGGAAATCAAATTAGCCGTGACGTCCTTCAGTGTAGCGCAACGCCCATCAACGTTACAGCGCCGCTCAGGAGGTCCAGGCGGCTGCAGGATATGCTGCAAGGCAACCATCGGCTCGAAGAAAGTGGCTTGAGACCTGGCTCAGGCAACCAGAAACCCGACCTATCCTCCTCACTCCAAATCCTAAAACTAGCTCCACTGTTCCTGGCTCCCCAAAGCCATATAACCCAGTCTCCCCTCCTCCTCCTACCCCACAAATCAACAGGTTTGAAGTTCGCCCAGAACTAAAACAAGATAAATACATCGCACAGACTCAAGACCTCACAAATCTACTGGTGCAAATGCTATTCAAGTTTGCAGAACTAACAGGATCAAACTTCTCAGAGGAAATAGCTAAAGAAGTGGTTGACAAGTGCATAAGAACGTCCAGAGGACTTTTTGCATCACCATGCCTACACAAATAAATAACAACAGTGCAAATGGCTCTACAAAAACACCCGGTGTCAGTTTCATCCCAAGTAACAGTACCAGGTACATCTCCAGTGCCAGGGCCAACCTCAGAGTTGGTAGTCAAGGCACATCAAGTGCAAATGACGAGTTAGGAAACAACAACAACACAATCAGAACAAATGACTGCAGAGACACAGACACTATAAAAATCCTCCAGTGGAACATACTAAGTGCAAACAATAAATACCCATTCCTGCAAGCACACACAAACAAATAACTATGACATCATAATGTTACAAGAAACACTTGTAAGGGAAAATGCCAAATTCTCATTTAAAGGGTACAAATTATACAAAACACCATACACATACACTAAAAGAGGACTAATCACCCTGGTTAAAAACACAATCCCCTCAAAGAAGGTAGACAACATCCCTTGCGGAGATGATGTAGAATCACTCAGTGTAAAACTCACACTTGCAAACACAACACTGACGGTACACAACATATACAGTGCTCGGTACAACACATTTGAAAGGGAAGCACTCTTCAGTGCAGCGACACAGGAAAACACACTAATTGGGGAGACTTTAATGCACATCACCCAAGCCTGAACTCTACACAACAAACAAACACAACTGGGAGACATCTACACCAGTTATCACGTGAATTCCCAGAGGTGTGCCTATTAAACAGTGGAGAGCCAACTCACCTAAAAAAGGAGGAAGACTAGCTCTTACCTTCACAAACTCCGCCCTAAAGGAGCAAGCAACATGGAAGCTGCACAAGACCCTCATAAGTGACCACATAGCCATGACATTGGCCTACAGCTCAAAAAGCTGGCCCCCATACCACCGCCACCAGAGAGATGGAACCCGAAGTTTGCAAACTGGGCTACATTTGAAGCCATAATGACGAGATGGGCGAGGGACTACCTTGAAAACCCTGCAAATGACATAGAACTCTTCTATGAAGAGTTCATCAGTAAACTCAGAGAGGCAGCAAACATGTCCATGCCAAAGATCAAACAATCCAAGATCGATCACAAAGATGCATGGTACTACTGTGAAAGAGTCAAAGAACTCAATGCCAAAGTCAACAGAGTCCGGAAACTCTTCAGACGGGAACCATCTGACGAGATGCACAGACTTCTCAGAGAGGTAATAGCCCACGCAACTGAAGAGACAAAAGAAATCAAACAACAGGCATGGTATGATTGGTGTGCAAACATCAGCAGACAAACTCCAGTAACCCAGATCTGGAGATTCCTTGCAAAAATTGCAGGGAAAGGGAAGAAAACAGCGCAAAGCATCCATCCCAACCCACAAGAAGAAGCTGACAATATAGCCAGAAACTTCGCAGAAAGGACAAAATCCCACAACCTTCCCCAAACAACACAAGAAAAAATAAATGAAATTTCCCCAGCAAGGGGGAGGGAAATCAATACTGCCTGCAATACACCTGATGACACAGACACACCCTTCACTATGGAAGAACTAAACAGTGCAACTCAGCAAGGGGAAAAGAGACAGCCCCTGGAGCAGATGCAATCACTTACAGCATGCTGAGACACATGGGAGACCCACCTGCCA
This sequence comes from Macrobrachium nipponense, assembly GCF_015104395.2. Classification (NCBI taxonomy): domain Eukaryota; kingdom Metazoa; phylum Arthropoda; class Malacostraca; order Decapoda; family Palaemonidae; genus Macrobrachium; species Macrobrachium nipponense. The sequence continues at coordinate 29,083,576 of NC_061097.1, forward strand.
AAACAAACCGGTATATCTACTCCTGGTAAACAGGACATATGCAGAGCACACCAGGCCAAAGAAATGGCAACAGCAAGACACACAACCAATACCTAAGCCAAAAGAGGAAGGCGCATATAAGCCGATATCCCTCATTAGCTGCACTGAAAAGGTTGCAGAAAGAATGGTTCTAAACAGACTAGTATGGAAAGCAGGGCCCTACACCATAGGCTCTATGCCTATAGGGAAGGAGTAGGCACCCATGAGTGCCTCACAGATGTGCTAAGTGCCATAAATGGCAGAAAAATCCATAGTGGTCTTCTTAGATCTAAGAAAAAAGCATATGAATTGGCCAATGCAGCAACCATCCTCTCCTCCCTAGTCCGAAAGAGGATCAAAGGCAACCTGCTTACATGGACAAAAGGATACATGCAAGACAGAGAAGCAAGAGTAGTGTTCCAAGGCAGAATGTCAGAATACTACTCTCTTGAAAACGGAACTCCACAGGGGGGCATTCAAAGCCCCTTCTTGTTCAATGACCTTATGGAGAATGTAGCCTGTCTCGAGCTACCACAAGGAGTAGAGGTCTTCATATATGCTGGTCAGCTCCGGCCCTCAAAGATAGCTCCAAAAGATGCAAGAAGCCTTTCAGAAACTTGAGGACAAGTGCACACAACTGGGACTCAAAATCAACAGAAATAAGACAAAAGCCATGGCAATAAAACATGATCAAAATCCACCCAACCTTCTACTGAAAGGAGACGTCATAGACTGGGTGGATAGCTACACATATCTGGGAGTTCTGCATTGCAGATTCACTATCTCCTGAGAAGGAAATACAGCTCCTCCAAGCCAAAACAAAAATAGGGCTTAATCCCCTAAAGAAAATCACATCACTACAAGAAGGTGCGACATACCATCTGCTCAGGAGGTTCTACATACAAACCATTAGAGCACAATTAGAATACGCAGCACCAGTCCTGACAAATCTCAGAAAGGATCAACAGCAGAGGCTGGAATTCATCCAAAATAATGCAATGAGACTTATACTTGGAGCCCCAATGTGGACAAGAATTTGTCTCTTGAGGGCAGAGACACAACTGCAGTCTCTCAAGCACAGGATAAGCCAAAGAAATATTGCCATTCTGTGCAAAACTATCAGAAACGACAGAAATGGACCACACAAAAACAAAATGCAAGCGTGTATAAACCTGCATGAAGAACCAGAGCCGCCCAAAACCTATGCGGGCAGTATACTCCAGACACTGAGACAACTAGGTATGCAGGACACAGTGAAACACATAACAAAGGATGTCCCACCTGAGGGATACCAAAAACCACCTCCCTGGGTTGAAGACCCAATCCGGTATAACTTCACAATACTACCGGCAAACAAAGCACTGTGCACAGCAGCACAAATGAAAACTGCAGCAGAAGAAGCAATCAGGAACACAGCAGCTGAAAACATATATTACACAGATGTCTCAGTTGACCAAGAAGCTCCAGCAATTGCAGCAGCAATGTATGCCCAAGACTTCAAAGGAAGCTGGAGGCTATCCAACAATGCCTCCATACTACAAGCGGAACTAATGGCAATCTTAAAAGCCTTAGAAAATTCCAATTTAAAAGGACACACATCAGTGCATATTGACTCCAAAGGAGCAATACTCGCTATCAAAGCGACAAATCCAAAAGAAAATGTGACAACTGAAAACAGCCATAAAATCAGCGGCCAATTCACATCAAGCTGCTGGCAGGAGAGTCACACTAAACTGGATACCCAGCCATGTGGGAATCCAGGGAAATGAGGAAGCTAACATCCTTGCCAAAAGTGCCCTCAGCTGCAGTACAGTAAGCATAAAGTGCACCATCTATAACACACCTAAAGGAAATGGCAAAAAGCTATGCCAAACTCCAAGAAGAGAGTGAAGTACGACGTCACTATCTACAACAGTCACGGACGTCCAAGTGGTATGTGGATGTCACAAATCTAACGCCGCATGACATCACAAAACAAACCACTAGCAAACTCTCAGTCATCACACACAGATTAAGGCTAGGATACCTGTGCACCTGGCAAATGATAGGAAATGAGGGCAGGTTATGTCAGTACTGTGACCGAGAGGCAATTCACCAGCCCCTCGAACACTACCTACTAGACTGGCCCAGAGCACAGTCTCTCAGATCGAACCTTACTGAAATAGAGCTGACACCGGCACAGATCACCAGACACATCCTAAATAACATAGGGACACATGGGAATCTCCTAATGTCTCACCCACCTCCCAGGTAAAAAGATAAATCACACGGCATTTCTCCATAGACACATGGGAATCTCCTTTTGTCTTGCAAACATAAAACCAATGAAAGCTACACAATGCACAAACCCTCTACTTCACTGTTTGCAATGGGAGTCATAAAACATCTTGGGAGCATATGTATAAGTGTGAGTATGCATGAACATGTATATATACTATAATACTTGCTTAATGTTGGTTTGATATATATTGCAATATTTTCGGATGCTACACACATGTATATATATTGTGCCTAAAATGTTTATAGGTAACGCCTTTCTTTCCCTCAAACTAAAACTCGCTTCCTTCTTCCTACTCAGCACTCTCCAGCTAGGCTGAGTCTCACTGCTATAACACTTTCTCTCCTACTGATGGGTACCGTAAGGTTCAAAGGGGTTGCAATCCTGCCTATCACCCTATCTCCTTTCTAAAACAAAAAAATAACCGCCAAAGCACTGTTTTTTGTATCGTTACAGATATTCCAGTTACGGGCTGCTCTAGGAGCAAGAGCCCGCGCCAGCACAAGGCTGGCTTAATTTCCAACAACAACAACAACGCACCAAGATCAGTCCACCCTCAGCTTCCCAGCCCGAGGATGTCTGGCAGCTCCAGACGAAAGCTCGCTTTAAGAAAGAGAGAGAAGAGAGAGAGAGAGAGAGAGAGAAAATTGATTGTTAATGACTTTGATGACTATCGTATCATAGTTTATCTGTAAAATTCAAATATATACACCTATTTTTTGACCCTGTATTTGACCATGACCTCTATAGGCGCTCTACTAGCCTGTTTAAGTAGCACGGAAAAAGCCACTATTCGCAAAATAGAGAAGAATCTCTACAAGTGTAACGCTGCTGAAGTAGCAATTACTTTTAATAAAGAATATTATTATTATTATTATTATTATTATTATTATTAGTTATTATTATTATTATTATTATTATTATTATTATTATTATTATTATTATGTATTTTTGGTAGAAGACCCTCTTTTAGGCAAATACTGTTAAAAAGAATGGCAAAATTAAGCGATTTGATTTTATATATTGTTTTTTCTATTTTCCTTACAATTCACTTCTCAGGCTCAGCGAGTATTCTGAGTAACTGGCCAATATTCATATTGGGAATTTTCAACAAATTATAAATGCTGAAGGTAATCTTTTATTAGAACAAGATATCAGGTCCAGGTCAAGCATGAGTCCTGGAGCTACTTCAGCCTCTAGTTTTTTCTAGATTCCTTTTCAAGGATCTTGGATCGTGCCTAGTGCTCCTATGATTATGGGTACAATTTCCACTGGCATATCCCATATCCTTCTTATTTCTATTTTCAGATCTTGATACTTATCCATTTTTTCCCTCTCTTTCTCTTCGACTCTGGTGTCCCATGGTATTGCGACATCAATGAGTGATACTTCTTCTTGACTTTGTCAATCAACGTCACGTCTGGTCTATTTGCATGTATCACCCTATCTGTTCTGATACCATAGTCCCAGAGGATCTTTGCCTGATCGTTTTCTATCACTCCCTCAGGTTGGTGCTCGTACCACTTATTACTGCAAGGTAGCTGATGTTTCTTGCACAGGCTCCAGTGGAGGGCTTTTGCCACTGTATCATGCCTCTTTTGTACTGGTTTTGTGCAAGTGCCGGGCATTCACTTGCTATGTGGTTTATGGTTTCATTTTTCGTATTGGACTTCCTACATATGGGAGAGATGTTATTTCCGTCTATCGTTCTTTAAACATATCTGGTTCTTAGGGGCTGATCTTGTGCCGCTGTTATCATTTCTTCAGTTTCCTTCTTTAGCTCTCCCCTCTGTAGCCATTGCCATGTGTCATCGCTGGCTAGTTCTTTAGTCTGTCTCATGTATTGTCCGTGCATTGGTTTGTTGTGCCATTCCTCTGTTCTGTTTGTCATTCTCCTGTCTCTGTATATTACTGGGTCTTCGTCTACTTTTATTAGTCCTTCTTCCCATGCACTCTATAGCCACTCGTCTTCACTGGTTTTCAGATATTGCCCCAGTGCTCTGTTCTCGATGTTTTACGCAGTCCCCTATACTTATAGTCCTCTCCCCTCCTTCCTTTCGTGTTATGTATAGTCTGTCCGTATTTGCTCTTGGTGTAGTGCTTTGTGTATTGTCATATGTTTCCTGGTTTTTTTATCTATGCTGCGGAGTTCTGCCTTCGTCCATTCGACTATTCCTGAGCTGTATCTGATTACTGGCACTGCCCATATGTTTATGGCTTTTATCATATTTCCGCCGTTGAGTTTTGACTTGAGTATTGCCTTGAGTCTCTGCATATATTCTTTCCTGATCGTGTCCATTTCTTGGTGTTTTATATCCCCTCCTTCCATTATTCCCAGGTATTTGTATCCAGTCTCATCTATGTGTTTGATGTTGCTCCCATCTGGTAGCTTTATCCCATCAGTTTTCGTTACTTTGCCTTTTTGTATGTCCCCAGATACAATCCTTACAGTCTGGATTAGGGTATCTATTTCCTTGATGCTCTTACCGTACAGCTTGATGTCGTCCATGAACATCAGATGGTTGATTCTGTTGGCCTCTTTTCTTGAGTTGGTACCCGGCATCCATCTTCTGTAGTGCTTTTGTCATGGGATTCATGGCTACTACGAAGAGTAGTGGGGACAGTGAGTCGCCCTGGAAGATCCCCTCTCCTGATATTAACCTCTGCTAGTCTTATTCCAGAGCTTGTAAGTATTGTATTCCAGTTGCGCATTGTATTTTTGAGGAAGCTGATGGTGTTTTCCTCTGCCCCATATATTTTCTTAGGCATTCTATTAGCCATGTGTGTGGTATCATGTCGAAGGCTTTCTTATAGTCTATTCATGCCATGCTTAGGTTGGTTTTCCTTCTCCCACTGTTCTTCATTACCATTTTGTCTATCAGGAGCTGGTCTTTTGTGCCCCTACACTTCCTTCTGCAGCCTTTCTGTTGGTGGGGGATGGTGTTTTGTCTCCTTTAGGTAGTTGTATAGCCTTCCACTGATGATACCTGTTAGTAACTTCCACATTATTGGTAGGCAGGTGATAGGCCTGTAGTTACTGGCTATATAATTTCCCTTACTCTTGTCTTTTTGTAATAGGATGTTTTCTTCCTGTGGTCATCCATTTGGGTACATGGTGATTTGTGATACAATGCTGGAGTTGCTCTGCTATTCTTGGGTGTAGGCCGTGAAGTTTTTGAGCCAGTATCCATGGACTTCATCGGGACCTGGGGCTTTCCAGTTTGTATTTTCTTTAGTTGGTGTCTGACTGTGTCTGTCGTGATCTCTGTGAATCTTTTTTTATTCTGCCTGTTTCTTCTTCCTTGACTTCCTGGAGCCATGTTGCATGTTTGTTGTGTGATACCGGATTGTTCCATATGTTTTCCCAGAGTCCTCTTACTTGGTTCGGCTTCAGGAATTTCTTGGTGGTTATCTTCCCCTCTTAGTTCGCTGTATAGTCTTTTTCTGGTTGGTTCCGAATAGTTTGTTCTGTTGGTATCCCTTATTCCTGTTCAGGTACCATTGGATCTTATGTGCTTTGGCCTTAAGCCTCTGTTTTACATCTTCTATTGTGTTGTTTAGTCCCCTCTCTTGTATTTTGTATTTCTCGTTGAGTTCCTCCCTTGTTTTCTTGCTTCTTAGCCTTTTTTCTGCCATCTCTTTCAGTTTACTCAAGTCAGATCTCATCACCATGATTTGCTTTTCCAGGCGCCTTTTCCAAGGAGGAGGTTGCTGTTTTGGTTTTCTGTTGGGTTGGTTGTGCTGGTGGTGTTGGTGTTCGAATCCCCATCAGTTCTGCTACCAATCTTGCTCCTGCATATGTCAAGTTATTTGTTTCTGTGATATTGGTGGTGTGTATTAGTCTCATTATTTCATTGACCTCACTTGTTTTCTCCCTTAATTCCTTGGTGTTGTAGGCTTTCATGGAGGGGATCTTTGTTCTCTCAGTCTGGCTTCATCCATTGTCTGATCTTTTCTACCCATTCCGTCCTCTCTGTTACTTCGTCGGTGTTTCCTCGTGTGTCGTCGTTTGATACCTCATCATCCCGCCTGTCGTCTTCTGTGGCATCGTCTCTCAGTTCGTCTTCTTGTAATTTGTTGCCGTGCGTCATTTCCCTTCCGAGTTCCTCTCTTTCTGTTGGGGAGAGCCAGTTCTTTTTCTTTATCTTCCTTACTTGGTCTGCCAGCCTCTGCTCTGTTTGGGGGGTGTTATTTCCTCTCATTCCAGATGTTGACCAACCTTCTTATATCCTCTCTCCGTCGGGTTGCTTCTGATGTAGCATCTCCATATTTTCCTTCATATTATTATTCTTATTTATTATTGTTATTATTATTATTATTATTATTATTATTATTATTATTATTATTATTATTAAAAAAAAATCTTCATAGTAGCACGAGTCATCAAATTGAGAAACAAAAAAATCCACAGTTATGTAAATGTACATATATTTAAATTTAAAACTTTAAGGATAGCTTTCGAGAATCTGTTCGGCTCCCCTTATCAGATTCCCGAAAGCTATCCTTAAAGTTTTAAATTTAAAAATATGTATTTTAAATCAAATTTATATGTATCTCTTTTAAAAAAATAAAATTTATAATATAAATTAAACAAGATTTTAAATAACGTTAAAAGATCACACTTAGCATTCGGCGTCGGTGACCCTGGTAGTTGTGACGCCAGAACACCTACAATCAATCAATCAATCAATCCAGCCATTTTTGGTCAGAGCGCATCGGTTGGTATGGGACACCGGTCCGACCTCCAGGCAGTTTGAGTTAGGGCGCCTCGGTCGGTATGGGCCAGTGAGTGTCCGGCGGGTCCCCCCGGCTGCTGTCCTGATCTTCCCAGCCAGTTTGGGTCAGGCCCGCCTCAGTTAGTATGTGCCAGTGAGCGTCCGGCGGTCCCCGTCGGCCGCCGTCCGATCCTCCAGCCAGTTTGAGTCTGGGCGCCTCAGTTGGTATGGGCCAGGTGAGCGTCCGGCGGTCCCCCGCCCCCGCCGTTCGATCTCTAGCCAGTTTTGGGTCAGAGCGCATCGGTTTGTATGGGCCAGTGAGCGTCCGGCGGTCTCCCTGCCGCCGTCCGATCTCCAGCCAGTTTGGGTTAGGGCGCCTCAGGTTGGTATAGGCCAATGAATGTCCGGTGGTCCCCGCCCGATCTCCAGGCAGCTTGGGTCAGGGCGCCTCGGTTGGTATGGGCCAGTGAGCGTCCGGCGGTCCCCCGTCCGCCGTTCGATCTCCAGCCATTTTTGGTCAGAGCGCATCGGTTGGTATGGACCAGTGAGCGTCCGGCGGTCCCCCTGCCGCCATCTGATCTCCAGCCAGTTTGGGTTAGGGCGCCTCCTGGTTAGGTATAGGAGGCCAATGAAGGTCCGGTGGTCCCTGCCTGATCTCCAGGCAGTTTGGGTCAGGGCGCCTTGGTTGGTATGGGCCAGTGAGCGTCCGGCGGTCCTCTGTCCGCCGTCCGATCTCCAGCTAGTTTGGGTCAGGGCGCCTCGGTTGGTATGGGCCAGTGAGCGTCCGGCGGTCCTCCGTCCGCCGTCTGATATGAGCCAGTGGGGTCCAGGGCGCCTCCGGTTGGGTAGGGCCCAGTGAGTGTCCGGCGGTCCCCCGGTTTCCGCCCGTCCCGATCTCCAGCCAGTTTGGGTCAGCACTTTGGTTGGTAGGGCCAAGTGGAGCGTCCGGCCGATCCCCCGGCCGCCGTCCGATCTCCGGCCAGTTTTGGTCTGGGCGCCTCGGTTGGTATGGCCCAGTGAGCGTCCGGCGGTCCCAGAGTGTCCGGCGGTCCCCAACCCGCCGTCCGATCTCCAGCCAGTTTGGGTCTGGGCGCCTCGGTTGGTATGGGCCAGTAAGTGTCCGGCGGTCCCCCAGGCGCCCTCCGATCTCTAGCCAGTTTGGGTCTGGGCGCCTCGGTTGGTATGGCCCAGTGAGCATCCGGCAGTCCCCTGGCCACCGTCCGATCTCCAGCCAGTTTTGTGTCTGGGCGCCTCAGTTGGTAGGGCCAGTGAGCGATCCGGCGGTCCCCGGCCGCCATGCAATCTCCAGCCAGATTGGGTCAGTGCGCCTCGATTGGTATGGGCCAGTGAGCGTCTGGCGGTCCCCTGGCCGCCGTCCGATTTCCAGCCAGTTTGGGTCTTGGCGCCTCAGTTGGTATGGGCCAGTGAGCGTCCCGCGGTCCCCCAGCCAGCCACGACCGATTCTCCAGCCAGTTTGGGTCAGGCGCCTCGGTTGGTATGGGCCAGTGAGCGTCCACCGGCCGGTCCCCCTGCCGCCGTCCGATCTCCAGCCATTTTGGATCAGGGCACCTCAGTTGGTATGGCCCAGTGAGTGTCCGGCGGTCCCCCGCCCGCCGTCCGATCTCCAGCCAGTTTGGGTCTGGGCGCCTTGGTTGGTATGGGCCAGTGAGCGTTCGGCGGTCCTCCGGCCGCCCTCCGATCTCCAGCCAGTTTGGGTCTGGGCGATTAGGTTGTTATGGGCCAGTGAGCGTCCGGTGGTCCCCCGGCCACCGTCTGATCTCCAGCTAGTTTGGGTCTGGGCGCCTCGGTTGGTATTGGCCAGTGAGCGTCCGGCCGTTCCCCGTCCGCTGTCCGATCTCCAGCCAGTTTGGGTCAGGGCGCCTCGGTTGGTATGGGCCAGTGAGCGTACCGGTGGTCCCCCGGGCGCCGTTCGATCTCCAGCAAGTTTGGGTTAGGGCGCCTCTGTTGGTATGGGCCAGTGAGCGTCCGGCGGTCCCCCGGCCGCCGTCCGATCTCCAGCCATTTTGGGTCTGGGCACCTCGGTTGGTATGGGCCAGTGAGTGTCCGGCGGTCCCTAGCCTGCCGTCCGATCTCCAGCCATTTTGGGTCAGGGCGCCTCGGTTGGTATGGGCCAGTGAGCGTCCAGTGGTCCCCCGGCCGCCGTCCGATCTCCAGCCAGTTTGAGTCTGGGCGCCTCGGTTGGTATGGGCCACTGAGCGTCCTGCGGTCCCCCGGCCGCCGTCTGATCTCCAGCCATTTTGGGTCAGGGGGCCTCGGTTGGTATTGGCCAGTGAGTGTCCGGCGGTCCCTAGCCCGCCGTCCGATCTCCAGCCAGTTTGGGTCTGGGCGCCTCGGTTGGTATGGGCCAGTGAGCGTCCTGCAGTCCCCCAGCCGCCGTCTGATCTCCAGCCATTTTGGGTCAGGGGGCCTCGGTTGGTATTGGCCAGTGAGCGTCCAGCGGTCCCCCGGCAGCCGTCCGATCTCCAGCCAGTTTGGGTATGGGCCCCTCGGTTGGTATGGGCCAGTGAGCATCCGTCGGTCCCCCGGCCGCCGTCCGATCTCCAGCCAGTTTGGGTCAGGGCGCCTCGGTTGGTATGGGCAAGTGAGCGTCCAGAGGTCACCTGGCCGCCCTCCGATCTCCAGCCAGTGTCTGTCTGTCGCCTCATTTGGGCCAGTGAGCATCCGGCGGTCCCCCGCCCGCCTTCTGATCTCCAGCCATTTTGGGTCAGGGCACTTCAGTTGGTATGGGCCAGTGAGTGTCCGGCAGTCCCCCGGCCGCCGTCCGATCTCAAGGCAGTTTGGGTCTTGGCGCCTTGGTTGGTATGGCCCAGTGAGCGTTCGGCGGTCCCCCGGCCGCCGTCTGATCTCCAGCCAGTTTGGGTATGGGCGCCTCGGTTGGTATGGGCCAGTGAGCGTCCGGCGGTCCCCCGGCCGCCGTCCGATCTCCAGCTAGTTTGGGTCAGGGCGCCTCGGTTGGTATGGGCCAGTGAGCGTCCGGCGGTCCCCCGGCCCCTGTCTGATCTCCAGCCAGTTTGGGTCAGGGCGCCTCGGTTGGTATGGGCCAGTGAGCGTCCGGTGGTCCCCCGGCCGCCGTCCGATCTCCAGCTAGTTTGGGTCTGGGCTCCTCTGTTGGTATGGGCCAATGAGCGTCCGGCGGTCCCCCGGCCGCCGTCCGATCTCCAGCCAGTTTGGGTCAGGCCGCCTCGGTTGGTATGGGCCAATGAGCGTCCTTGGCGGTCCCCCGCCCCACCGTACGATCTCCAGCCAGTTTGTGTCAGGACGCCTCGGTTGGTATTGGACAGTGAGCGTCCGGCGGTTCCCCAGGCCGCCGTCCGATCTCCAGCCAGTTTGGGGTCAAGGCGCTTCGGTTGGTATGGACCAGTGAGCGTCTGGCGGTCCCCCAGCCGCCGTCCGATCTCCAGCCATTTTGGGTCAGGGTACCTCAGTTGGTATGGGCCAGTGAGTGTCCGGCTGTCCCCCCGGCCTGCCGTCCGATCTCCAGCCAGCGTGGGTCTGGCGCCTCCGGTGGTATGAGCCGTGAGCGTCCGCGGTGGTCCCTGGCCACCGTCCGATCTCCAGCCAAGTGTGGGTGTGAAGCCTCGGGTGGTATGGGCCAGTGAGCGTCCAGCGGTCCCCCGGCCGTCGTCCGATCTCTTGCCAGCGTGGGTCTGGGCGCCTCGGGTGGTATGGGCCAGTGAGTGTCCGGCGGTCTCTAGCCCGCCGTCCGATCTCCAGCCAGTTTGGGTCAGGGGGCCTCGGTTTGTAATTGCCAGTGAGCGTCCGGCGGTCCCCCGGCCAGCCATCCGATCTCCAGCCAGTTGTTTGGGTATGGGCCGCCTCGGTTGGTATGGGCCAGTGAGCATCCGTCGGTCCTCGGCCGCCGTCCGATCTCCAGCCAGTTTGGGTCAGGGCGCCTCGGTTGGTATGGGCTAGTGAGCGTCCAGAGGTCACCTGGCCGCCCTCGATCTATCAGCCAGTGTCTGTCTGTCGCCTCATTTGGGCCAGTGAGCATCCGGCGGTCCCACCGGCCGCTGTCCAATTCTCCAGCAATTTTGGGTCAGGGCGCCTCGGTTGGTATGGTCCAGTGAGTGTCCAGAGGTCACCTGGCCACCCTCCGATCTCCAGCCAGTGTCCTATCTGTCCGCCTCATTTGGGCCCCAGTGAGCGTCCGGTGGTCCCCCGGCCGCCGTCCGATCTCTAGCCAGCTTGGGTCTGGGCGCCTCGGTTGGTATGGGCCAGTGAGCGTCCAGCGGTCCCCCGGCTGCCGTCCGATCTCCAGCCAGTTTGGGTCAGGGCGCCTTGGTTGGTATGGGTCAGTGAGCATCCGGCGGTCCCCCGGCCGCCGTCCGATCTCCAGCCAGTTTGGATCTTGGTGCCTCGGTTGGTACGGACTAGTGAGCGTCCGGCGGTCCCCCGGCTGCCGTCAGATTTCCAGCCAGTTTTTGGTCTGGGCGCCTCAGTTGCTATGGGCCAGTGAGCATCCGGCGGTCCCCCAGCCGCCGTCCGATCTCCAGCCATTTTGGGTCAGGGCGCTTCGGTTGGTATGGGCCAGTGAGCGTCCGGCGGTCCCCCGCCCGCCGTCCGAACTCCAGCCAGTTTGGGTCTGGGCGCCTCGGTTGGTATTGGCCAGTGAACGTCTGGCGGTCCCCCGGCCGCTGTCCGATCTCCAGTCAGTTGGGATCAGGGCGCCTTGGTTTGTATGGGCCAGTGAGAACTGGCTGTCCCCTAGCCCGCCGTCCGATCTCCAGCCAGTTTGTGTCTGGGCGCTTCGGTTGGTATGGGCCAGTGAGCGTCCTGCGGTCCCCCGCCCGCCTTCTGATCTCCAGCCATTTTGGGTCAGGGCACCTCAGTTGGTATGGGCCAGTGAGTGTCCGGCGGTCCCCCGGCCGCCGTCCGATCTCAAGGCAGTTTGGGTCTGGGCGCCTCGGTTGGTATGGCCCAGTGAGCGTTCGGCGGTCCCCCGGCCGCCGTCTGATCTCCAGCCAGTTTGGGTATGGGCGCCTCGGTTGGTATGGGCCAGTGAGCGTCCGGCGGTCCCCCGGCCGCCGTCCGATCTCCAGCCAGTTTGGGTCAGGGCGCCTCGGTTGGTATGGGCCAGTGAGCGTCCGGCGGTCCCCCGGCCCCTGTCTGATCTCCAGCCAGTTTGGGTCAGGGCGCCTCGGTTGGTATGGGCCAGTGAGCGTCCGGCGGTCCCCCGGCCGCCGTCCGATCTCCAGCTAGTTTGGGTCTGGGCTCCTCTGTTGGTATGGGCCAATGAGCGTCCGGCGGTCCCCCGGCCGCCGTACAATCTCCAGCCAGTTTGTGTCAGGGCGCCTCGGTTGGTATGGGCCAATGAGCGTCCGGCGGTCCCCCGCCCACCGTACGATCTCCAGCCAGTTTGTGTCAGGACGCCTCGGTTGGTATGGGCCAGTGAGCGTCCGGCGGTTCCCCGGCCGCCGTCCGATCTCCAGCCAGTTTGGGTCAAGGCGCTTCGGTTGGTATGGACCAGTGAGCGTCTGGCGGTCCCCCAGCCGCCGTCCGATCTCCAGCCATTTTGGGTCAGGGTACCTCAGTTGGTATGGGCCAGTGAGTGTCCGGCGGTCCCCCGGCTGCCGTCCGATCTCCAGCCAGTGTGGGTCTGGGCGCCTCCGGTGGTATGAGCCAGTGAGCGTCCGGCGGTCCCCTGGCCACCGTCCGATCTCCAGCCAGTGTGGGTGTGAAGCCTCGGGTGGTATGGGCCAGTGAGCGTCCAGCGGCCCTCCGGCCGTCGTCCGATCTCTTGCCAGCGTGGTCTGGGCGCCTCGGGTGGTATGGGCCGTTGAGTGTCCGGCGGTCCCTAGCCCGCCGTCCGATCTCCAGCAGTTTGGGTCTGGGCGCCTCGGTTGGTATGGGCCAGTGAGGCGTCCTGCGGTCCCTCCGGCCGCCATCTGATCTCCAGCCATTTTGGGTCAGGGGGCCTCGGTTGGTATTGGCCAGTGAGCGTCCGGCGGTCCCCCGGCAGCCATCCGATCTCCAGCCAGTTTGGGTATGGGCCCCTCGGTTGGTATGGGCCAGTGAGCATCCGTCGGTCCCCCGGCCGCCGTCCGATCTCCAGCCAGTTTGGGTCAGGGCGCCTCGGTTGGTATGGGCTAGTGAGCGTCCAGAGGTCACCTGGCCGCCCTCCGATCTCCAGCCAGTGTCTGTCTGTCGCCTCATTTGGGCCAGTGAGCATCCGGCGGTCCCCCGGCCGCTGTCCAATCTCCAGCAATTTTGGGTCAGGGCGCCTCGGTTGGTATGGTCCAGTGAGTGTCCAGAGGTCACCTGGCCACCCTCCGATCTCCAGCACCCAAGTGTCTATCTGTCGCCTCATTTGGGTTAGCCATGAGCGTCCGGTGGTCCCCCGGCCGCCGTCCGATCTCTAGCCAGCTTGGGTCTGGGCGCCTCGGTTTGGTATGGGCCAGTGAGCGTCCAGCGGTCGCCCCGGCTGCCGTCCGATGCCTCCAGCCAGTTTGGGTCAGGGCGCCTTGGTTGGTATGGGTCAGTGAGCATCCGGCGGTCCCCCGGCCGCCGTCCGATCTCCAGCCAGTTTGGATCTTGGTGCCTCGGTTGGTACGGACTAGTGAGCGTCCACGGCGGTCCCCCGGCTGCCGTCCGATTTCCAGCCAGTTTTTGTCTGGGCGCCTCAGTTGCTATGGGCCCACAAGAGATGAGCAATCCTGGCGGTTCCCCCATCCAGCCTTCCGTCCGATCTCCAGACCATTTTGGGTCCAGGGCGCTTCGGTTGGGTAAAAAAAATGGGCCATGTTGAGCGGATTCCGGGCGGATCCCCCGCCCTGCCCGTCCGTAACTCCAGCCAGTTTTGGGTCTGGGCGCCTCGGTTAGGTAATTGGGCCAGTGGAACGTCTGGGCGTTCCCCCACGCCCGCTGTCCTCGATCTCCAAAGTCAGATTTTGGGTTCAGGGCGCCTTGGTTGGTATGGGGCCCAGTGCAGAACTCTGGGCTGTCCCCTAGCCGCCCGTCCGATCTCCATACCAGTTTTGTGTCTGGGCGCTTCGGTTTGGTATGGGCCGCAGTGAGGTCGTCCTGCGGTCCCCGGCCCGGCCCGCCTTCTGATCTCCAGCCAGCCATTTGGGGTCAGGGCCCCACCTCAGTTGGTATGGGCAGTGAGTGTACCGGCGGTCCCCCGCCGGCTGCCATCCTATCTCAAGGCAGTTTTGGGTCTGGGCGCCTCGGTTGGTATGGCCCAGTGAGCGTTCGGCGGCCCCGGTCCCCCGGCCGCCGTCCACCCGATCAATCAGCTAGTTTGGGTCAGTGGCGCCTCGGTTGGTATGGGCCAGTGAGCGTCCGGCGGGTCCCGGTCCCCCGGCCCCTGTCTGATCTCCAGCCAGTTTGGGTCAGGGCGCCTCGGTTGGTATGGGTCATTTAGCTGGAGGCGGTTCCCCCGGCCGGCGGTCCCGATCTCCCCAGCCTAGGTTTGGGTCCTCGGGCTCCCTCTGTTGTATGGCCATGACGTTTCCGGGCGGTCCCCGGGCCGCCGTACCAATCTCCAGCCACGTTTGTGGTCAAGGGCCCTCGGGTTTGGTATGGGCCAATGAAGCGTCCGGCGGTCCCAGGCCGCCCGTACAATCTCCGCCAGTTTTGTGTCAGGGCGCCTCGGTTTGGTAGGCCCATGAGCTCCGGCCGGTCCCCCGCCCACCGTGACGTCTCCAGCCATTTTGTGTCAATACGCCTCGGTTGGTATGGGCCAGTGAGCGCCCGGCAGTTCCCCGGCCACCATCCGATCTCCAGCCAGTTGGGTCAAGGCGCTTCGGTTGGTATGGACCAGTGGAGCGCCTGGCGGTCCCCCAGCCGCCGTCCTTCGATCTCCAGCCATTTTGGGTCAGGGTACCTCAGTTTGTATGGGTACGTGAGTGTCCCGGCGGTCCCCCGGCTGCCGTCGTCTCCAGCCAGCGTGGGTCTGGGCGCCTCGGTGGTATGAGCCAGTGAGCGTCCGGCGGTCCCCCGCCCGCCGTTCGATCTCTAGCCAGTTTGGGTCAGAGCGCATCGGTTGGTATGGACCAGTGAGCGTCCGGCGGTCCCCCTGCCGCCGTCTGATCTCCAGCCAGTTTGGGTTAGGGCGCCTCTGGTTGGTATAGGCCAATGAAGGTCCGGTGGTCCCCGCCTGATCTCCAGGCAGTTTGGGTCAGGGCGCCTTGGTTGGTATGGGCCAAGTGAGCGTCCGGCGGTCCTCTGTCCGCCGTCCGATCTCCAGCCAGTTTGGGTCAGGGTGCCTCGGTTGGTATGGGCCGGTGAGCGTCGCGGCGGTCCTCCGTCCGCCGTCTGATATCCAGCCAGTGTGGGTCAGGGCGCCTCGGTTGGTATGGGCCAGTGAGTGTCCGGCGGTCCCCCGTCCGCCGTCCGATCTCCAGCCAGTTTGGGTCAGCGCACTTTGGTTGGTATGGGCCAGTGAGCGTCCGGCGATCCCCCGGCCGCCGTCTAATCTCCGGCCAGTTTTGGTCTGGGCGCCTCGGTTGGTATGGCCCAGTGAGCGTCCGGCGGTCCCAGAGTGTCCGGCTGTCCCCAAGTCGCCGTCCGATCTCCAGCCAGTTTGGGTCTGGGCGCCTCGGTTGGTATGGGCCAGTGAGTGTCCGGCGGTCCCCCGGCCGCCGTCCGATCTCTAGCCAGTTTGGGTCTGGGCGCCTCGGTTGGTATGGCCCAGTGAGCGTCCGGCGGTCCCCCGGCCACCGTCCGATCTCCAGCCAGTTTGTGTCTGGGCGCCTCAGTTGGTATGGGCCAGTGAGCGTCCGGCGGTCCCCCGGCCGCCGTGCAATCTCCAGCCAGATTGGGTCAGTGCGCCTCGATTGGTATGGGCCAGTGAGCGTCTGGCGGTCCCCCGGCCGCCGTCCGATCTCCAGCCATTTTGGGTCTGGGCACCTCGGTTGGTATGGGCTAGTGAGTGTCCGGCGGTCCCTACCCGCGCCGTCCGATCTCCAGCCATTTTGGGTCAGGGCGCCTCGTTTGGTATGGGCCAGTGAGCATCCCAGCGGTCCCGGCCGCCGTCCGATCTCCAGCCAGTTTGAGTCTGGGCGCCTCGGTTGGTATGGGCCAGTGAGCGTCCTGCGGTCCCCCGGCCGCCGTCTGATCTCCAGCCATTTTGGGTCAGGGGGCCTCGGTTGGTATTGGCCAGTGAGTGTCCGGCGGTCCCTAGCCCGCCGTCCGATCTCCAGCCATTTTAGGTCAGGGCGCCTCGGTTGGTATGGGCCAGTGAGCGTCCGGCGGTCCCCCGGCCGCCGTCCGATCTCCAGCCAGTTTGGGTCTGGGCGCCTCGGTTGGTATGGGCCAGTGAGCGTCCGGCGGTCCCCCGGCCGCCGTCCGATCTCCAGCCATTTTGGGTCAGTGGGCCTCGGTTGGTATTGGCCAGTGAGCGTCCGGCGGTCCCACGGCAGCCGTCCGATCTCCAGCCGGTTTGGGTATGGGCCCCTCGGTTGGTATGGGCCAGTGAGCATCCGGCGGTCCCCCGGCCGCCGTCCGATCTCCAGCCAGTTTGGGTCAGGGCGCCTCGGTTGGTATGGGCAAGTGAGCGTCTGGCAGTCCCCCGGCCGCTGTCCAATCTCCAGCAATTTTGGGTCAGGGCGCCTCGGTTGGTATGGTCCAGTGAGTGTCCAGAGGTCACCTGGCCGCCCTCCGATCTCCAGCCAGTGTCTGTCTGTCGCCTCATTTGGGCCAGTGAGCGTCCGGTGGTCCCCTGGCCGCCGTCCGATCTCTAGCCAGTTTGGGTCTGGGCGCCTCGGTTGGTATGGGCCAGTGAGCGTCCGGCGGTCCCCCGGCTGCCGTCCGATCTCCAGCCAGTTTGGGTCAGGGCGCCTTGGTTGGTATGGGTCAGTGAGCATCCGGCGGTCCCCCGGCCGCCGTCCGATCTCCAGCCAGTTTGGATCTTGGTGCCTCAGTTGCTATGGGCCAGTGAGCATCCGGCGGTCCCCCGCCCGCCGTCCGAACTCCAGCCAGTTTGGGTCTGGGCGCCTCGGTTGGTATTGGCCAGTGAACGTCTGGCGGTCCCCCGGCCGCTGTCCGATCTCCAGTCAGTTTGGGTCAGGGCGCCTTGGTTGGTATGGGCCAGTGAGAATCTGGCTATCCCCTAGCCGCCGTCCGATCTCAAGCCAGTTTGTGTCTGGGCGCTTCGGTTGGTATGGGACAGTGAGCGTCCTGCGGTCCCCCGCCCGCGCCTTCTGATCTCCAGCCATTTTGGGTCAGGGCACTCAGTTTGTATGGGCCAGTGAGTGTCCGGCGGTCCCCCGGCCGCCGTCCGATCTCAAGGCAGTTTGGGTCTGGGCGCCTCGGTTGGTATGGCCCAGTGAGCGTTCGGCGGTCCCCCGGCCGCCGTCTGATCTCCAGCCAGTTTGGGTCTGGGCGCCTCGGTTGGTATGGGCCAGTGAGCGTCCGGCGGTCCCGGCCGGCCGTCCGATCTCCAGCTAGTTTGGGTCAGGGCGCCTCGGTTGGTATGGGCCAGTGAGCGTCCGGCGGTCCCCCGGCCCATGTCTGATCTCCAGTCAGTTTGGGTCAGGGCACCTCGGTTGGTATGGGCCAGTGAGCGTCCGGTGGTCCTCCGGCCGCCGTCCGATCTCCAGCTAGTTTGGGTCTGGGCTCCTCTGTTGGTATGGGCCAATGAGCGTCCGGCGGTCCCCCGGCCGCCGTACAATCTCCAGCCAGTTTGTGTCAGGGCGCCTCGGGTTTGGGTATGGCCAATGAGCGTCCGGCGGTCCCCCGCCCCACCGTACGATCTCCAGCCAGTTTTTGTGTCAGGACGCCTCGGTTTGGTATGGGCCAGTGATCGTCCGGCGGTTCCCCAGCCGCCACGTCCGATCTCCAGCCAGTTTGGGTCAAGGCGCTTCGGTTGGTATGGACCAGTGAGCGTTCTGGCGGTCCCCAGCCGCCGTCCGATCTCCAGCCATTTTGGGTCAGGGTACCTCGGTTGGTATGGGCCAGTGAGTGTCCGGCGGTCCCCCGGCTGCCGTCCGATCTCCAGCCAGCGTGGGTCTGGGCGCCTCCGGTGGTATGAGCCAGTGAGCGTCCGGCGGTCCCCTGGCCACCGTCCGATCTCCAGCCAGTGTGGTGTGAAGCCTCGGTGGTGTATGGGGCCAGTGAGCGTCCAGCGGTCCCCCTTGGCCACCGTCATCTCCGCCAGTGGGTGGGTGGGTGGAATCCTCGTTGGTATGGTCCGTGATCGTCGCAAGCCGTTCCCCGGCGGTCCCCGTCCGATCTCCGCCAGCGTGGGTCTGGGCTCCTCGGGTGGTAGGGCCATGAGCGTCCCTGGCGTCCCCTGTCCCGCCGTCCGATCTCCACCAGGCGTGGGTCTGGGCGCCTCCGGTGGTAATGGGCCAGTGAGCGTTCCGGCGTTCCCCCGGCCGCCCGTCGATTCCATCCAGCGTGGGTCTGGGCGCCTCTTTCCGGTGGTAATTGGCCCAGTGATAGTCCGTGGTCCTTTTCCGCCCTGTCCGATCTCCAGCCAGTGTGGGTCTGGGCGCCTCCGGTGGTATGGGCCAGTGAGCGCCGGCGGTCCCCCGGCTGCCGTCCGATCTCCAGCCAGCGTGTGTCTAGGCGCCTCCGGTGGCATGGGCCGTGATCGTCCGGCGGTCCTCCGGCCGCCGTCCGATCTCCAGCTAGTTTGGGTCCTGGGCTCCTCTGTTGGTATGGGCCAGTGAGCGTCCGGCGGTCCCCCGCCGCCGTACAATCTCCAGCCAGTTTGTGTCATGGCGCCTCGGTTGGTATGGGTGGGCCAGTGAGCGTCCGGCGGTCCCCCGGCTGCCGTCCGATCTCCAGCCAGCGTGGGTCTGGGCGCCTCCGGTGGTATGGGCCAGTGAGCGTCCGGCGGTCCTCCGGCCGCCGTCCGATCTCCAGCCAGTGTGGGTCAGGGTATGGGCGCCTCCGGTGGTATGGGCCAGTGATATCCCGTGGTCCTTTGGCCGTCTGTCCGATCTCCAGCCAGTGTGGGTCTGGGGCGCCTCCCGGTGGTATGGGCCAGTGAGCGTCCGGCGGTCCCCCGGCTGCCGTCCGATCTCCAGCCAGCGTGGGTCTGGCGCCTCCGTGGTATGGGCCAGTGATCGTCCGGCGTCCTCCGGCCGCCGTCAGATCTCCAGCTCGTTTGGGTCTGGGCTCCTCTGTTTTGGTATGGGCCAGTAGCGTCCGGCGGTCCCCCCGGCCGCCGTACAATCTCCAGCCAGTTTGTGGCAGGGCGCCTCGGTGGTATGGGCCAGTGAGCGGTCCGGCAGTCCCCCCTGCCGCCGTCCGATCTCCGCTAGTTTTGGTCTGGGCTCCTCTGTTGGTATGGGCCAGTGAGTGTCCCCGGCGGTCCCCTCCCCCCGCCGCCGTCCGATCTCCAGCCATTTTTTTTTTGGGTCAGGGTGCCTCAGTTGGTATGGGCCACCAGTGAGCGTCCGGCGGTCCTCCGGCCGCCGTCCGATCTCCAGCTAGTTTGGGTCTGGGCTCCTCTGTTGGTATGGGCCAGTGAGCGTCCGGCGGTCCCCCGGCCGCCGTCCGATCTCCAGCCATTTTGGGTCAGGGTGCCTCAGTTGGTATGGGCCAGTGAGCGTCTGGGCGGTCCCCCGGCCGCCGTCCGATCTCCAGCCAGCGTGGGTCTGGGCGCCCTCCGTGTATGGGCCAGTGAGCGTCCGGGCGGTCCTCCGGCCGCCGTCCGATCTCCAGCCAGTGTGGGTCAGGTATGGGCGCCTCCTGTGGTATGGGCCGTGATAGTCGGTGGTCCTTTGGCCGCTGTCCGATCTCCAGCCAGTGTGGGTCTGGGCGCCTCCGGTGGGTATGGGCCAGTGAGCGTCCGGCGGTCCCCCGGCTGCCGTCCGATCATCCAGCCAGCGTGGGTCTGGGCGCCTCCGTGGTATGGGCCAGTGAGCGTCCGGCGGTCCTCCGGCCGCCGTCCGCATCTCCATCTAGTTTGGGTCTGGGCTCCTCTGTTGGTATGGGGGCCAGTGAGCGTCCGGGGCGGTCCCCCGGCCGCCGTACAATCTCCAGCCAGTTTGTGTCAGGGCGCCTCGGTTGGTATGGGCCAGTGAGCGTCCGGCAGTCCCCCGGCCGCCGTCCGATCTCCAGCTAGTTTGGGTCTGGGCTCCTCTGTTGTATGGTGGGCCAGTGAGTGTCCGGGGCGGTCCCCCGGCCGCCTACAATCTCCAGCCAGTTTGTGTCAGGGCGCCTCGTTGGTATGGGCCAGTGAGCGTCCGGCAGTTCCCCCGGCCGCCGTCCGATCTCTCCAGCTAGTTTTGGGGGGGGGGGGGGTCTGGGCTCCTCTGTTGGTATGGGCCAGTGAGTGTCCGCGGTCCCCCGGCCGCCGTCCGATCTCCAGCCCATTTTGGGTCAGGGTGCCTCATTGGTAATGGGCCCAAGTGAGCGTCTGGCGGTCCCCCGGCTGCCGTCCGATCTCCAGCCAGCGTGGGTCTGGGCGCCTCCGGTGGTATGAAGCCATTGTGAGCGTCCGGCGGTCCCCCTGGCTGCCGTCCGATCTCCAGCCAGTGTGGGTGTGAAGCCTCGGGTGGTATGGGCCAGTGAGCATCCGGCGGTCCCCCGGGCCGCCGTCCTATCTTCTGCCAGCGTGGGTCTGGGCGCTTCGGGTGGGATGGGCCAGTCAGCGTCTGGCGGTCCCCTGTCCGCCGTCCGATCTCCAGCCAACGTGGTCTTGGCGCCTCGGGTGGTATGGGCCAGTGAGCGTCCGGCGGTCCCCCGGCCGCCGTCCGATCTCCAGCCAGCGTGGGTCTGGGCGCCTACGGTGGTATGGGCTAGTGATAGTCTGGCGGTCCTTTGGCCGCCGTCCGATCTCCAGCCAGCGTGGGTCTGGGCGCCTCCGGTGGTATGGGCCAGTGAACGTCCGGCGGTCCCCCGGCCGCCGTCCGATCTCCAGCCAGCGTGGGTGTGGGTGCCTCCGGTGGTATGGGCCACCGTGAGCGTCCCGGCGGTTCCCCCGGCCGCCCGTCCGATCTCAGCCAGCGTGGGTCTGGGCGCCTCCGGTGGTATTGGGCCAGTGAGCGTCCGGCGGTCCCCCCGGCCGCCGTCCGATCTCCAGCCAGCGTCTGTCTGGGCGCCTCCGGTGTAGTGGGCCGGGCCAGTGAGCGTCCGGCGGTCCCCCGGCCGCCTTCTGATCTCCCAGCCAGCGTCGGTATGGGCAGTGAGCGTCCTGCTGTCCCCGGCTGCCGTCCGACTCCAGCCAGCGTGGGTCTTGGCGCCTCCTGTGGTATGGGCCAGTGAGCGTCCGGCGTCCCCCGGCCGCCGTTTTGTTTGATCTCCAGCCAGCGTGGGTCTGGGCGCCTCATGGTGGTATGGGCCAGTGAGCGTCCGGCGGTCCCCCAGCCGCCGTCCGATCTCCAGCCAGCGTTTGTCTGGGCGCCTCCGGTGGTATGGGCCAGTGAGCGTCCGGCGGTCCTCCCGGCCGCCATCCGATCTCCAGCCAGCGTCGGTATGGGCCAGTGAGTGTCCGGCGGTCCCCCGTCCGCCGTCCGATCTCCAGCCAGCGTCTGTCTGGGCGCCTCCGGTGGTATGGGCCAGTGAGCGTCCGGCGGTCCCCCGTCCGCCATCCGATATCCAGCCAGCTTCGGTATGGGCCAGTGAGTGTCCGTTTGTCCCCCGGCCGCTGTCCGATCTCCAGGGCCAGTGTGGGTCTGGGCTCCTCCGTGGTATGGGCTAGTGAGCGTCCCCAGCGTCCCACTGGCGTGCCTGTCCTCCGATCTTCACGCCATGCGTGTCTGGCGGGCGTCTGGTAGTATGGGCCAGTGAGCGTCCGTAGTCCCCCCGGCCGCCGTCCGATCTCCAGCCAGTGTGGGTCTAGGCGCCTCCAGTGGTATGGGCCAGTGAGCGTCCGGCGGTCCCCCTGCCTCCGTCCGATCTCGAGGCAGTTTGGGTCAGGGCGTCTCGGTTTGGCCAGTGAGCGTTCGGCCGTCCCCTGGCCGCCGTCCGATCTCGAGGCAGTTTGGGTTAGGGCGCCTTGGTTGGTATGGGCCATGAGCGTTCGGCGGTCCCACCGGCCGCCGTCCAATCTCCAGCCAGTTTGGGTCTGGGCGCCCTCCTTGGCCACCCCTTCTGGTACATCCTCTTCTTGTTGTAGCCTCCCTTTTGTAGTTTTGTTTTTCGGCTTCTTCCATGCCACATTCTATCCCTTTCTTTCCTTTTTCCTTTTTCTAGGATTCTTTTAATTTCCTTCATAGTCTAGTTTTGTCTTATAGTCCATTTTTCCCGTTCACATCTTCTTTCAGCCTCGCTTTTTCGTCCTTCAGTTTCTTGATTTCTTCTTCCATTGTAGTAAAGTGTCTGTCCTTTTCCTGCATAGCGATGGTTAGGACCGCTACTTGCTGTTTCAGATCTGCCAGACTGTGTTCCAAGGAGGTTATTTTATTGCAGTCCTCTCTTCTGTCCTTCTCGAGCAATTCATTCTTCATCTGGAGAATATGATGTGCTCTCAAGAGACCGAATATTCTCTGTTCCATTTCTCTTTTCCAAATTTTGTCTTCATCAGCTAAATAACTTGCTTTCTTCCCCAGTCCTCCGACTGTCCTTTCATATTCTCTTTCCTTCAGAGGCCATTCAGTATGCGCCTGCTGCTTCCTTCTAAATTCACTCCTCTGCCTTGCGAAATCATCTGTCTCTTCCTTCCTTGGAAGAACCGAATTCTTCTTTCCCTTCCACGTCATTGCATCCCGAATTTCCTTCTCATGGTAAGCGTCTATTTGCTGGAATCGTCTCTCATAGAATTCTCTCATAGCTGAATCAGAGACAACTCGCCTCACCTCCGTATTAGGTCTCTTTGGGGGGACGAAATATGCTGCAGCTGCTGCTACTGCAGACCCTTATTACTTCTTCTAACTTCGTCTTTTCCTCCGCGTTTCCTCCTGACAGTAATGACCTTATCTCCAATACAACTCCGAACAAAGTATATTCCTATGAGCGGAGCCCATATATAAAAATTGTTCATGCTTGGACTGTCTCTCCAGCCCAGCATCCAATCCAATCTTGTAATCTGAAGAATGTTTTCTTCGCCAAGTTACAAAGTTTAAACAAAGTATTAAACGCCATTTTTATCGTGACCAAGAAAGACCTGTGAGCGTAACGTTTGTTTTAAAATATGCCACAGGCTCCGATGTGTCTCCAGGAGCTTCAAAGTGAGAGAGATAAATTCTTCCCCACACACACGCACGCACGGACGCACACTCACAAATCTGCCACAGGCCTCCCGCTGTGTGTCTCCGAGAGCTTCACAGTGAGAGATACTTTCTCGTGTGTGTGCGTGTGCGTGCGTTGTTAAAGGCGCTTCACTGAATCCCGATTTCTGGGTTCCTAGTCCGTGGCCGCGAGCCAAGAAATTAGAGTCCGTGGGCGGAGCCAACGAAAAAAAAAAAAAATATTATCAACCAAAGAAATTCCACCATTCAGTTAATATATATGAAAATATATTAATTTTGAAGTAGAGCGAATTAGATATACGCAATTAAAAGACATTTGTAGCTTAATTCGTATATATATATATATATATATATATATATATATATATATATATATATATATATATAGATAATATATATATAAAGAGAGAGAGAGAGAGAGAGAGAGAGAGAGAGAGAGAGAGAGAGATAATATGCAATGACATTTGTTTTTTCTTATTGGATTTTGGATTTATTAATCATACGGTTGACAATATAGAAAAGAATGGCGTGAAAAATTTATCTTACAATAAATAACGAAACACATTTTGAAAAAATTTCGTGACCGATGATCGCGCAAAGAGTCAAAGAAGAAACTATATTTTGAATCCAAATCTAAGGATCTTAACTAGTAAAATAATATTGTATCACCAATGAAATTATATTGATATAGAAATAATTCTGCCGTAATCTTTGTCAAACACACACACACACACTAATCTCATAACGTCGTATGTTATCTGTGACGCTACACACGGACAGGAAAGTTGAACTGTCCACTGTAGTCACTTGCAACGATGAGACGGGTAACAACAGACCCAACCGCACCACTTTATCTCACTGGTCACCGATCATTAACTTGCATGGGACTAATGTTTCTATAGTAGATACTGCTTGGCAGCTTGGCGTAAATAGAACAACCGTGTATAGATGGATACTTTTTAAAAATAACTTTATTATGTTTCTCTTTTTCTCTCTGCTGTCGTATCCATTCTATACACGGTTGTTCTATTTACGCCAAGCTGCCAAGTAATATTTACTATAGAAGCACTAGTCCCATGCGAGCGAATGATCGGTGACCAGTGAGATAAAGTGGTGCGGTTGTGTCTGTTACCATAACGGACTACGTGAGGCCAAGATATTATTTCATCATATCCTGCCAAGAAATCATTCACAGCAGAGAAACGCAAAGAAGGCCACGGGTTGCGTTAATATGTTACCCGATAGCCCATGATTTCTGGAAAAAGAAAAATAATCTTTCCGATGGGGAGGAGACATTCTCCTCTGGTGAAACTGTTAGTCTTCTTCACTGCTGGCGGCGTTTAAAAACATTAACTAAGTTAATGTTGAACTTCTTTGCTGATTTTAAAATTCTTTAGAAGCTTAGGTAATATGTAACACAGAAATATGCGTAATATGTCCAGTTAATTTCATTAGACGTATGAAAACGATAGGTCTAAGTAGCAATCAAAGAAACCAGAAATTACATGATGAGTGGCATATAAATACCTGCATATATATAATATGTATATATATATATATACTATATATATATATATATATTTATATATATTTTATATATATATATATATATATATATATACTATATATATATATATTATATATATATATGGTATCTGATAAAAGGAGCATAGAAAGCGAGCACTGTATTTCAGACTGCTATCTCTCTCTTCAGGTAGGTAATAAATGGGAAAAGTTACATAAAACCGTAGTATTTATACCAAGAGATCCATCCACAGGTAAGCCTTTTAACTAGTCACCCCTGTTGATAAATTCTCTTTAATCATCCTTGAGCGTTTGTTAAAGGAGGATTTTATCTATGATGTCTAATCCCAGGGTCCCTTTGCGATGTTCATTACCTCTTTGTTTAAAATCAAAGCAGAATCCACCATAGATATAGAGAGGAGAGATGGACAGCGCATAGTAGCCAAAGTGGTCTGTGATGTGCACTGCCTGGCGCCATTTCCAGGGGATTGTTGTCATGTAAACAATAGCACAAACCCAGACAATCTTCT
>NC_061097.1:29113746-29132650 GCF_015104395.2 Macrobrachium nipponense
GAAATAGTCAATATATATATATATATTATATATATATTATATATATATATATTATATATATAATATATATGTTTTTTTATATATATAGATTAGATATATGTAGCATTTAAATACATATACATATACATATATATATATATATATATATATATATTATATATATATATATATATATATTATATCCTACATTCACACATGCATACATGCACATGTAAACTATATATATATATATATACACATTTATAATTTATATATATATATATATATATATTATATGTTTGTGTGTATTTGTATTTGCATACTGGAATACATGAGCATATGCATAACCTAAAGAGAAAATGACCGAAAACCTTTTCCTTCACATCAAAGACTAAAGTCTTTCGTTCAATTAAAAGTGGGATGTAATTACTCCCACCCCTCTGTGTTTAATTACTCCCAATTACTTCTAATTACAGCCGTCAACTCTTTGCTGTTTGGCCTGCCACCTCGGTGACCGCGAGTTCGATCCTCGGGCATTCCACTGAGGGGTTAGAGATTGTGATTTTCTGGTGATAAGAAGTTCACTCTCGACGTGGCTCGGAAGTCACGTCAAGCCGTTGGTCACGTTGCTGAATAACACTGGTTCCATGCAACGTAAAAAACATCATACTAACATACAAGCAATCTTCAGTTGATGGAAAGCGCATGAAATAATGGACGCTGACATTGAAGTCTCTGCAAAGTGACGCCATTGTTCTCTCCGTTCTCTTATTTCCGCTGAATTAAAAATATATATCTATATATATAAATATATATATATGTTAGGAATTTCATATTGATTTCGGGAAGTCGAAGTTATATACGTTGATATCATGCAAGGCCATCCGAGTTCTTTTAGTCTGAGCGCAACTTGAAAGAACAAAAAAGGTGTGCGGGCCATCTGTATGTATGTTATACATACATACACACACACACACACACACCACACACACACACACACACACACATATATATATATATATATATATATGTATATATATATATAGGTATATATACATAATATACATGCATTCATACCTAGTTACATACATACGTATAGTATATATATATATATATATATATATATATATATATATATATATATATTATTAATTCAAGTTTAGGACTTATGTCACGGGGTTGGACGGCCTTAAGTAATTAGGGCAATGCTATCCTTTCTCCATCGAATTAATTCACAAATTTTAAAAATAAAAAACGGTTATGGATTTATGGCGCTAAAGCTTTGTGTACAGGTAGACCATTTGATGATAGTATATGATACGGACAGCATTTAGCAGGTACAGGTGTTATTAATTCAACGATTTTTGTTTATCAAAGGGTTAACCTTGGGCTACTTTGAAGTGCGATGAGCGTTATGTAATTTACTTTAGTACAAGAAAAGTTATTACGGAGATAATCTCTGAAATAGATTCAGTGATTGAATTTACGCGGATAAAAAATTCTCAGCACAATTTTTTTAGCCGTTTATGTAAAGCTATGTATGAATAGGAAGAGAAAGTTAAAAGTAAAATGTGCCGTTGACTTAACTGAGCCATATATTGAAAATAGAAAAATTCCCCCTAAAAACTTTTTCCTTTCGGTCCGGACAAAATATAATTGTAGGGTATTAAATATTCTAAATCCCATATAGAAACAAAATATTTATCGTACCAGTAAAACGTTTAAGAGGCAAACGTTGAAGACTGGTCAAAACATACTTGTGGAATCATCTGATCAGCTGTTGAGGAGAACACCCTACAATAAAGAGAGGGACGTCCCTTCCCTCACATTCCTGTGCTTCTTCATTTTGCTCAATCAACCTCCTACCTCAACCTTTCCAACACTCCTCACTCCATACGTTCTCACTTGATCATGCTTCCCTTCAGCTTCCCCTACCTGTGTTCTTAGGAAGTGTAACGTATCGGTTTCATGGACGAAATTCTAGTGTGACGTCGAAATGAAAAGCACCTACAACTTTCCTGTCTATTTTAACTGCAAAAGTAAAAAAATATTATTAAGAAAAACAGATGTTTTACCTTTTTTTTGTTTTTTATTTCACCAGTTTTTATTTTTTATTTTATTTTATTTATTCATTTTTTGTGTGCCTTCCCGCATCTGTTAGTACAGGAACAGACGACTTCACAATCAACAACGATAGTGTATAAACGCTTACGGGTGGAATTCATTACAATCCGTAATTGTTAAACAGCTGCTCATGGCGAAAGCGTGAACCTTTTGATGACAGGTTCGGAATCCAAATCAGATGCAGTATCATCAGTCAGTTGCAGTCTGTCATTAACGTTATGAAATGTCCGCATCATTCGCCCCGGTTCAATCAGCCCGAAAGAAATGTCATTAACCAAATAAATGGAATTTTGTCGCTTGCCCCAAATATTATTGGGCGAAGTCCAGGGACATCGATGCTCGATATAACGGGAATGGGAAATGAGATAAGAAGTCAGTTCGGGATCAGACTTTCTTCGACCTGAGGGTTTTATGGCTTCGCGGATAGTGGTGGGGGGGGGGGTGTGGGTTTGCTTTTGGGCGTTCAGGGACGAAGAGTCCTTCCACTGAATGCTGTGTGACTAAAATTATTTTTATAAAAAAAAAAAGTTTTAAATGGTTAGAATATATTACGTATTTAGACAATGTCAGATCAGTGCTTGGAAAACCCTGTAAATAACTCATTTACTATTGCCAGTTTATCTAGATCATAAGGTTTTGGGAAAAGGAGCAGTTCCGAATCGATCCAGGCACTTTGGTGATGCTCCCATAAACCTCTCACCCTCTCACCTTCTCCTTCTCTCTTTATCTGTCTGGTACTTTTCTTACTTCTCCGACTATTCTGTGAATCACGTTTTGTCTCTTCTCTCTCGATTCCTACTATAACATCCAATGTATTTACTCCCAAATTACCTATATGAATCATCCCTTCAATTCTCATACCATTCATAATAACATTTCCCCCGCTCAACTTACCTCATTTATTTACTGCCATCTTAAACAAACTTTTATCCAGATTCAGTCCAACTTTATCTTCCTGATGCAGTTTTCAAACTCTTCTCCTTATTTCACGGAGACTTAATACACATTGGTCCCTGGACTAGTTTCACACCGAACCAGTCACACCCTCCCATCTACATACCTAGCTCGTGTTTCACTTGTCATCATAAAAACTTTTTAATCGCTCTCAGCAAATTTATCATTAGTGCAATGAATCATCAGTTCCGCGCCTGGACGACTGGTTTTCGCGCTCGGCTGCCAATCCGGTGGTTCCGAAAGTTCGATTCCGGGCTCTGCCAACGCGGAATCAGAGGAATTTATTTCTGGTGATAGAAATTCATTTCGTGATATAGTGTGGTTCGGATCCCACCCACAATAAGCTGTAGGTCCCGTTGCTTGGTGACCAATTGGTTCCTAGCCACGTAAAGATATCTAATCCTTCGGGCCAGCCCTAGGAAAGCTGTTCATCAGTTCAGTGGTCTGGTAAAACTAAGATATACTTAAGTGCCATCAATCATCAGTATCCTCCAAATTACATCTCTGCCGGTTCTCTTAGCAGATCATTCTTGGATCATGTAGTACGTCACGTTCAGCTTTCCCCCGTTACTCTTAAACTTATCTTTCAACTGTTTCTTAGTAAACAGTTGATCTGAACGACTTCTTGCCGTCATCTGTCTTACTTAATGACCACAATACTACCTTAAGGACACCTTCCCTTTAATGGTAGACAATTTATGTTCTGTCCCCCCCAATATAGTCACGAAGTCGCTTGCTGTACATAGACACATTTACTCATATATATATATATATATATATATATAATATATATATATATATATATATATATATATATATATATAATAATAATAATAATTAAAATAATTTGCAGTACTCGGCTAATGATTAGTGGAAAACGAGTTGGTTCCCATACCAATCAAGTTCGCTGTGGATACCAGCATCTGCTAGGGTCAAGAAAAGGGCGTAGGGCTAGCAGTCTCACGCCTGAAGGATACACTGAGAAACCAAAAAATGCTATAGTACCCCCTCCGTCGCCGAATGGAAAAAGAAGTATGGTGAAAAAAAAAATATATGTACGTATATATACAAACAAAACAAATAAGCATTTTTGATAATGAGTGGGTCTTTCGTTAATGTGTCATCCTTTCGAATTTGAGCGAAAATTTTCGCTGACTTTTGTCCGAGCAAAAAAAATTTCTGCGTCGAATTCAGGATGAAGGAAAAAAGGAAAAATCCGTGCCTAAATTAAAAGCGGCGCTGCAATGCATTAGATAAAAATATGACGAAGCTCAGCTGATAATTTTCCTTTGCAGCGCTTGCAATGTCACAGCGAAAAGCTTCCGGCCGGCGATAAACGGGTGGCGGTGGGTTGTTTGGGGGCGGTGTGGGTTGGGTGGGGGATGGGGGTGTTTTCTCTGGGCTTCCCTCCCTCCCTTCCTCCGGGAGCTTTGGGATGCTGTATTTCCTTTTGTTGTTGTTGTTATTATTATTATTATTATTATTATTATTATTATTATTATTATTATTATTATTAACCAAACAAAAACTTCTTTCAGTTTTCTTCTGAAGATTGAAAACGAAACCCACAAAAATTACTGTGTATAACGTGTTTACTTTAGTATTTACATTTTACTTTACTCAACACTCGAGTACTTTGCTGCGCCTTGGACCCAGGCTGAAAAACCTACATAATCTCTTGAAAAAGGGCCGGACAGATAGGGCCTGAAAGTACTCGAGTGTTGAGTAAAGTAAAATGTAAAGTACTTATAAGTAAACACGTTATACACAGTAATTTTGTGGGTTTCTCTATTATTATTATTATTATTATTATTATTATTATTATTATTATTATTATTATTATTATTATTATTATTATTATTATATTATTATTGTTCAGTAGTTAGTGAATATTGTGCGGTCTGTTTCCTAATAATGATTAACTTTATATAATAAATGGGAAAACACTGTGTATTATCGTTATTTTTATTATTGTATTTGTTATATTCTGTGGCTGATGCCTATCGTATGGAACGTTTCCAAATAACAGGAAAAAACTGCTTGTTTTTGACTGTAAGCTATCTGGTGTCACAGTTTACCAGGGTCCACTGACGCCTATGCGAATAGAAAGTAGACGCGCAGAAAAAACAAAAATTGAGAGAGCCGAGGGATTTTAAATAAAACCTTTATGGTAGCACACGAAAGATATCTGAAATCAGGAACATATTTCTTTATTTATATCCTTTTTGCACAGTAACCGACACGTCTATGAAATATTTAAATTGGTCTTAGAAGAGAATATTCTTTATACACGTGCAGCAGTTCTTTTATTTGCAAAAACATTTTTCCTTTGTTTCCTTTAGAAAAATAAAAACGGGATGCGTATAAAGAATGAATATAAAATAAAATGCCCTGAAAACCTTGTCGTTTATCATCTAAAAGGTTTTCGGGTTATGGGATACTCCGTCAAAAAAAAAAAAAAAAAAAAAAAAAGTTGACGAACGTGAATTTGGTACCCCCCCCAAAAAAACAAACATTATTATTATTTTAATTTTTTTATTTTTATTATTATTATTATTCATTATTATTCTTATTATTATTATTATTATTATTATTATTATTATTATTAGTTATTAAAATTAATTAAAATTATATTATATTAATAAATTAAAAAATGGGGGAAAAGAGCACTATATTAACTATATATTATTATTGATTATTGATATCACTAGTCAAGCAGTTAGGTGCCCCTCCTGTTTATTATTATCATCACTGATATTATTACTCAGCAGCTGTGCCCATTAGGTGGACCGTTTCCAAGTAATAACTGACGGACATGAATTCATAACCAAACACACAAACTTTCCAATATTGACGACCTCATATCAGCGGAACCGACGAGGGGTGGGGGTGGGGGGGGGGATTTGCATTTTCATGGACGCCAGCAAACTCTCTTGTAGCGGCAAACTTCCGACACTGATTGCAATTTGCGGAGCTACTTTTTCCCTTATTAAAAAGGTTTCCAAAACGCTTCCAGTCCGCTTCATTGTCGCATACTCTCTCTCTCTCTCTCTCTCTCTCTCCGTAAGGGGCTAATGACGTCAGTGCACCTCAAACCCCTTTCATTCCTTTTACTATACCTCCTTTCATATTCTCTTTCTTCCATCTGACTTTCCACCCTCTCCTAACAATTCATTCATAGTGCAATTGCTTTGATGTTTCTCCTGTTATGCCTTTCAAGCCTTTTGACTGTCAATTTCCGTTTCAGCGCTGAATGACCTCATGGTCCACAGTACTTGGGCTTTGGCTTACATTCTCTATTCAGTTCAATTTCTCTCTCTCTCTCTCTGTTCAATTTCTCTCTCTCTCTCTCTCTCTGCAGTCTGAGAAAATCTTTTTTACCGGAAGTTATCCTTCCCGCGATTCCCTTTAAATTTGAGTGCTGTCAAAATGGGACCCCGGTCCTTATCTACTAATGCATGAACCATAAGTGAAGTAGCTGTTGGTAGCATTCGACCTTCCCCCAGCAAGACCTTGTTGGAAGTCTCGGGGTTACCGTGTTGATTCGTTGTGCTGCAGAGACCCTAGGGGGTTAAGGGAGGGGAGGGGGCCACCGACCGGAAAAGGGGGGGAGGGGGTAAAGTCTTGTTTTCGTGGCTGGACTCTGTCGGGTTTTGTTATCTCCCGATGGAAATAAATGACACGGGTTATGAATATTTTTTTTAATATTATGATGATGTTAAAATTGAAATCACTTGAGTTAGAAATGTAAATAAAATTGACCTTTGTAACGCCCAGTGACCAAAAAAAAAAAAAAATAGCCTGTGACCCTCTCATTGGAAAGAAATTTTTTTGGTTTTTCTGTTAGTATGCACAAAGGTAAAAAAAAAATATATTTTTAGCCTCATTAACGTCACAGGAGGACGTTAAGGACAGCGAGAAGTAAGTAAAAAAAATGCTGCCGAAGTTTCTTCGTCACAATTCGAGTTTTCTGCACAGCGTATAATTCTGTATGAAACTCTCAGCCAAACGCACGATCATGGACAACTTTAACCTTGAATAGAATAAAAACTACTGAGGCTAGAGGGCTGCAATTTGGGATGTTTGATGATTGGAAATTGGATAATCAACATAAAAATTTGCAGCCCCCTAGCCTCAGGAGATTTGAAGATCTGAGGGCGGACATAAAAAGTGCGGACGGATAGACAAAGCCACCTCAATAGTTTTCTTATGCATAAAACTAAAAGCAAGAGTAACTTCATTTGGTCACCGTAGATGTGACAGAGGACCACAAGTCAAAAATGACCCAACATCTTCAACGCAGATTTTGTATGATTACAGCCACCTTTCATTTGGATGATTATGCACATATGTATTGGAGAATTAAACTGCTGGACTGATCCCACCCACGCGCCTTCAGAAGCATTACAGCCGCATATAAAGTGGATTATTTTTCCATCACGCAAATCTTAGATATTTGGAATAATGGCGATCTCTTTACGGGGGTAATTTACGCTTCTGTATATTGGGCCGTGGGTAAGTCAGTGGGTTTTTCTGTCTCGGAGAATCGAAGAATGCGGTTGTGAAGACCAGGTACCTGTTGACTTCAAGTAACGATCTCAAGAAAGAGTTTATTCTCAAGATTGAGTATGTTGTCAAGGGAGAGTTTGTTTTCGAGAAAGAGTTTGTTCCCAAGGATGAGTTTATGGTACTCCCTTGGCTTTTAAGTCATGGTTAGGCATGATCCAACGATACAAAAGAAAAAGCGAAAAACTTTCTGGAAAAAACCAGTATAATGTTAATCTTATGCTTAAGGTTAATTTAAAAAAACAAAAATATATAAAATGACCTGAACCCACACATGAAAACGTAATGAAATGCATGGACCATTGTTGATCTAACTCGTGTGTGCTTGTGTTTGTTTGTGTGTCTATTGCCATATTCATCCAATTTTCCCCTCCTCTCTGATTTACCGAAGTGAATAAATGAAGTCGACTGAAAACTGAGGGTCACTTGAGTACCTGTGGCATGAGGGAAGTTGAGGGGTACCTGTGGCATGAGGATTGAGGGGTACTTGTGGCATGAGGATTGAGGGGGTACCTGTGGCATGAAGGAGTGAGTGGGGTACTTGTGGCATGGCCGGGGAATCCCCGGTGTTGATTGGACTGCAAACGAAGGAATGACAAGTCTTTCCTTCTCTTTCTTTCGTTCTTTCCCTTCGATCTTCTGTTCTCCTTTTGCGAGTTTTATTAATTATTTCAGGTTTTCTGCCAGCTCGTTTTCCGTCTTGCTGTGTGGTTTCATTCTGATGTCTTGCAGTTGTTCCCGTGACTTCCTTGCTTACGTTTTTCATGTTATAACAATCGTTGAATTTCCTTTGTGTCATTGTTATTGTTTCAAACGTATTTTCTTC
Organism: Macrobrachium nipponense; assembly: GCF_015104395.2. NCBI lineage: Eukaryota > Metazoa > Arthropoda > Malacostraca > Decapoda > Palaemonidae > Macrobrachium > Macrobrachium nipponense. The sequence goes on from NC_061097.1 coordinate 29,122,196, forward strand.
ATATTTATTGCCTATTTTATGCTTCCTCTTTTCATAGCCAACACCGAACGCTTAACAAGAAAAAACTCATCCAGAGTCCTTGCTATCGTTGTTTATTTCCGTACGTATTTTCTTCATATTTATTGCTTTTTTTTTCGTTTTTTTTATTCAGCACCGAATCCTTGACAAGGAATTCGTTTTATTCTCCAGCGGTTAAAAGATGTTATTTCGTCTATTCAGTTTACGAGTTTGTTTGTGAAGTCTCTTGCGGTGTAAGTAATGCATGACTTCGCGAGTTTCAATGTTAAGCGTTGTTTACAGCTAATGACCATTGTTTTAAATAAGGTCCCCTTTTGTGTTGATATGTGGGTGTTCAGGAGTCTTAAATACACCCACATACACATATCTAAGTATATATATATATATATATATATATATATATATATATACAATATGCTTTAAGCTACAAATATCCTTTAATATCTAAATCGCCCTACCTCGTAATTAATATATTTTTCATACAATAATGGTAACCGAACGGGAATTTTTTAGTTGATAATTTAATTTCGTGCTCTTGTGGATTCGAACCAGCGCACAGAGGAGAGAAAATTAGGACTTCAGTGATGTTACCGATTCTGTTAGCACATATGCAAATTTATAAATTCCTAGGTAGAGCGAATTGGATGATAAAGGATGTTTGTAGCTTAATGCTTGTATATCAATCATCATAATGTGATAAAAATTCACACACACACCACACACACACATATATATATATATATATATATATATATATATATATATATATATATATATACAGAGGAGAGTGGACGCAAACCACTCATCCCTATACACTTTTATTGTTTTTTTTTCAGTTTTGCGTTTTCGTAATTATGTAGAGAATTACAACCCCAGGGCTGCACCTAAGAAGGAAAGATATATTTAAATAACTAAAAGTACAGCCTAAGAATTTATTTAAAATTACGAAACTTCGGCAAATGAAAATGGCAGCCTAGTGTTGTTGTTGTTGGACATTAAACAGCCTTATGCCAGCACGGGTTTTTGCTTATCACAGAGCAGCCCGTAGCAGCATAGTGATATGTGGTTTTCTTCCGTCTATGAATATGTTACCTGGAGTGTTTCCATGTGCCCTGTATCACGTATCACTCTGTATATATTACAGAGAGAGAGAGAGAGAGAGATCCTCCTAGTGGGTTTGGCACCAGGGGTCCCAAACATTCAGATGAGGTGGCTAGTTCTCTATGCCCTTTTCCATTATGGGTGCAGTTGAAAACAGTTGAATAACCAATCCATACTTGACCCAATGCTTGAGTCAACAGAAGCCAAATGGAATTTCCAAGAAACGTTTCAAATAACTCCCAAATCACTCCCTTTATTTTCACTATAAGGCAAAGTCAAGAATACCCAGCCACATTCACCAAGGCCTTTCGTTCTTGCTCCTCCGTTTCCTCCCAAAATCTGCTGGTTGAGAGTTAGCCCTCATTCTCTCTCTCTCTCCCCCCCGTCACCTCCACCACCACATCATCATCAGAGCATGAAAAAAAAAAAAAAATCTTTACATTGAAGATGTCGTTTTTACTGCTCATTCTTGGCATCTTATTGTGAGCCTGAGGGATATATATATATTATATATTATAGATTTATATATATATATTTAGATTAACTAATATATATAATTATCTATATATGTGTGTGTGTGTGTGTGTGTGTGTGTGTGTGTGTGTGTAAGTAGGCGTATGTTATAGATATATTTATTTTATTTATATACTACACACACACACACCCACACACACACACACACACATATATATATATATATATATATATATATATATATATATATATATGTGTGTGTGTGTGTGTGTGTGTGTGTGTGTGTAAAGTAAGCGTATGTTATAGATATATTTATTTATTTATATATATTACACACACACACACACACACACACACACACACACATATATATATATATATATACTATATATATATATAGATATATATGTATATATCATATATATATATATATATATATATAATGTGTGTGTGTGTGTGTGTGCTGGTGTGTGTGTGGGGGCTGTGTGTGTGTGGTGTGTGGGTCTGCGAGCCTAGGCCTGCATGCCTGTTGGTACATAAAAACACATTATGAAATGTAGGATGTCATACCTGACAACGCAGTTGATTATGACGTATGAAGTGCTGTGTGACGCCTGCCACTCTGTCTTCATTTCCCTTGGAATAAATTACAAATAACTTCCTTCTCTGTCTTACTCATAAAAGCTCGTGTCGCCTTGGAATGAGTCGACTTTGGTTGGTCCTAAAGAGAGAGGAGAGACGAGGAGAGAGAGAGAGAGAGAGAAGAGAGAAATGGGGGGAAGATTGGATAGTGAATATGGAAAAGGCTGGGAAATTGTGTAGGTGGAGACTGGATGCATTATTCATCCAATTTTTTTTAAAGTTGAAGTATGCATACTTAAGTACATATATACATACATAATACACGCAAATTCAATGATCAAACTCTTTTGAAAATATTTGAATATACTTCTGTGAGAGTAAAACTAACACGTATATACACACATAACACACGTAGATGAAATTATCAAACGCTATGAAACTAACCGAGAGAAATCACAAAGAGATTTTGATAGTCGATGGCGTCAGAGCTGGAGAGAAGCTATGAAGGAAAAGCGTTTCGTCAAAATCGCAACCTTTGGAAGTCTGACGACAACATACAGCCGACGTGTGAGCGGTTGAGGCATTTAATAAACAATAGGAGGAGGGGTCATAGTTCGAATGGGCTCAAGATCATGCCAGAGGAAAGTTTGAAGGGAAGGAAGTCGTCAGTGCTTGTTGTATGACGAGGTAGCCATCCATGGGTTGGCGATCGGTGTCATCAAAGGACAGCTGTGTTCCATGTGGTGGAGTGGTCCTGAAATACTTATATTAGGTTTTCTAAATTAGAGAACGCTCTTAAATGTCAAACAGAGTTTATATACACACATTAATGTCAATTAGAGTTTATATACATACATAACATACATAATATATGTATATATATATATATGTGTGTGTGTGTGTCTATATATTTATAAGTATATGACTGGTAAAAATGTTCTGTTACAACAGAAATCCGTTTAATAAAAGGAGAGCCCATAAAAACGCAAATTATCTTAGAAAGTAAGTCCTATATTTCAGAGAATGCTGTCTCTCTCTTCACGTAGGTAAATTACAGTAAGTTACAGAAAAAGATGGAGAGAGAGAGAGAGAGAGAGAGAGAGAGAGAGAGAGAGAGAGAGAGAGAGGTTCACGCTGGATATTAAACCATAGTGGATGCTGTTGACTCGTGTTAAAAGTATCAACTCCAAAAAGGAGTAACGGTCGAATGCACTTACTAATAGGAACCGTGACCAAACATCCTTTCTATCTGAGGACAGTTAGGAAAGGGAGGTATTGGCAAAGTCAGGTCAATTCAGCGTAGGTTCATTAAGTCTGCTCAGGCAGGTTGGGCTATAGGGGGTCGTGGCGGTGTCCCCTGTGGAACTGCAGTTTTCCTTCGAATCTGGGCCATTGTTGTTTACTTTGCCCAGGAGGCACAATCACTCCCGGGGCTGTTGGAAGTCCCATTTACACGCTGTTTTTAATGCTTTGTCTTTTTACGTCTATATCACTTCGCACTGATGAATTTAAGATAGCCCATCTAATTATATCTCGCTTTCAGACAAATTAGAGCAAGATTCGCGAATATAAACTCCGGCATAAAAACGACGAAAAACGCGGGATGTGCGAGGAAGGAGTGGCGACCTCTGGCAACCCCCCATCCCCCACCCCTCGGCCTTCCACTTGGGACTGGGCACCGGAATAGCACCAAGACCACTGAGAAAGAAGGCCTGTTCGATGTTTCGTGACGCACGGGTAGTCCGAGCTGCTAGCACTGACTACGCTGCCAGACGAAAGTAATGTAAAACAAACTCGCCAAAATCTATCATTTTTGGTCTGCCAGTTACTGATTTACTTATTTTTCTCGTATACACTAATTAGTGTACACGAAATATACTTACTCGAAATACAAGTTATAAGATTAATATAAAAATGCTGCCAACCAAAACAATTTTAGTTACAATAGTCTACCAAAGAATAAAACAGCAGTGCATAGGTTTACATCACAAAAAACATGGTTCTTTTACTATAAGTGAATGAAATAATTCTCTCTTACATACAGTCATTATTTGGTATTTTAAATTTTCTAACTTTCTCCTTTGGCTACAATATTTATTTTCTTGAACAACAATTACTCAATGAAACGTTAGTAGAAACCCATCTTGTTAATTTCTCTTGTTTCTCTGTACTATAACCTTCATTACTTATTGGGCAGCTTATCTATTATTTACCTTTTGACATTTAAAACATTTAAGTTCATGATTATCGACCAAATGTAAAATTTTTATATTTGCATCCTGAATAAAAAGGGAGTGATTTTTTTCCAATAGTTAGTAAAGCATGAACGATATATTCATTGGATATTTGTAAAACTAAATGAACATTTCGTTTCTCAAAGGTGTAGAGAGATAATGCTTTTAATGATAGTTTATATGAATGTTCATTGAGTAAGGGCTGCTGAAGGGTGCATAATGAATTTCGTTTTTCCAAATTATTGAACATCAAACTGGGGTAACTTCATTGTTTTATTTATAACTTTCTGGCCAAGCCAATTATTCCTGATATATTAACAATTTTACTGAAACACACGAAAAAATAGGGCATTTGTTACTCTGAAAGGGGTGAGGATAACCCCTTTCATTTCTTTTAACTGTAAGTTCTTTCATATTCTCTTTTATCTTACTTTCACCCTCTTTCTGTTACACCTTCCATACCTTTTATTGTCAATGTCCGTATCAGCGGGTGAATGACCTCATAAGGTCCCAGGTGCTTAGCCTTTGGCCTAAATTCTAAATTTATTTCAATCGATACTGGGTCAACATAAGGGGGAATACTAGCCAGGAAGTCAAGTCTGCGAGTAATCACTTCAACAGAACCAGAGAGTTCGTTATTTAACTTCAGCTAATGTTTTTGGTTGCATATTTACAGTAAAGCCCAGAGGGATCATAGAACAAGGATTATAATTATCATAGGTAATATATTAATACATTTTATTTGTGAACACATCGTATTTCTTCAAAGCAATCAAAATGGGAAAACCTCTTATTCTTAGCACAGAGCCGTAATTCCGACTGCAACTCCATGTTCATAGTTAACTTACTCAACCCATCGTTAAATTGTCGTTGAGAAAGGAGAGGAATGAACGAAAGTCCTTCATCTCACCCATTTCACAACAGCAAAGCCAGTCTGATGGTTTAATATATTTTAAAATAGTGTCATATTAAGTGGGCTATCTTTGGATTGTCACTCATTAGTGTCATCTTGAGTGGGCTATCTTTGGATTGTCAGTCATTAGTGTCATCTTAAGTGGGATATTCTATGGATTGTCAGTCATAGAGTCAATTTAAGTGGGCCATCTTGGATTGTCCGTCATTAGTGCCATCTTAAGTGGGCTATCTTGGATTGTCAGTCATTTGTTCATTATTCCAATATATTGAAATATTTTCACAGTTTTCTATAACTTTGATGTAACATTTAGCCGAGATCAGTCATTGTTGCAAAGTAGCAATGATTTGGTTATTTGATTTAAGAAATTCCTTTACTGTGAAAGAAACGACTTGTGAACGAGTATGAAATATTCTGGAAGCCGAGTTAATATCGTAATAATATTCTTGAAGTGCATGTCATTTATAGTGTGGTATGAAGGAAGACTCACGGTGATTGAAATAAAGTTGTAAAATCATCTAAGGATTTTGTTCTCGCTCAACTGTCAACAATATGGCCACTTTAAAGTTTCCAGCGTCGAACAAATGAAAAAACGTCCGGCGTAATTGGAATCGGTGTAACCAATGAAGCTTCCCCGCAGGTTATACATAGCCACAGGCCCACAAGACACGGAGGTAATCAAGGGCTGCGTCAAAATCCTATGATTGATTCCCGTTCAAACGAAGCCATGTCGGTGAAAGGTAGTGCCATCAAACACAGAAATTGTTGTTTATTAAAACGTGCGTCCTGCCCTCCAATCGTTGGTGCTGGAATGCACCGAGCGCTCGTCGACAAATTGGCTTTGCTCTTCATTCCAGGAGCCTCTCCTTCGTCAGCGGTGATACAGGACTCGTAATAGGGAAAACGGTGCTGGATGTCATTTCAGGAAAATAGCATTCGCGTATTTACGCTTACAGAAATACAGAAATGAATACGCAACTTTATAAGTACCTCCATTTAAGAGACTAAGGGAAAACTCTAGTGCCTTTGGTCACGTGATATGCTGTTATGAAAAAGAAAACAACTGTCGTACTTCCATCTGTATATTGCTTGGATCTTACCTGATAGAAAAAATATGTCTTTTTGTATTCATGTTGGATCATAACTAGATCACCTTTGTCGCCATTATTGTTCGGTTGTCTCCCTGGCTTCTCCCTGGCTAAATCAATTTCACTCGACCAACGTTCTAAGGATACGAAAGGATTTTTTTTGCAGCGTCCAAGCGGCCCCTACCTAGCTGCAACCCCTTTCGTTCCCTTTTCTGTATCTCCGTTCATATTATCTTTCTTCCATCTTGTTATCCAGCCTCTCTAACAATAATTTCAAAGTGCATTTTCTTTAGCTCCATTTATATGATCTTTCTTTCATCTTTCTATCCAGTATCTCCTAACAATTATTAGCGCCTCAGCGGCGTGGTTGGTATGGTATTAGCGTCCCACCTCGGTGGTCGCGGGTTCGATTCGCGGCCATTCCATTGAGGAGTGAGAGATAAGTATTTCTGGTAACAGAAGTTCACTCTCGACGTGGGGTTCGGAAGTCACGTAAAAGCCGTGGTCCGTTTTGGGCTGAATAACACTGTTCCATGCAACGTAAAAACACCATACAAAACAGACCTAACAATTATTTCAAAGTGCAACAGCGAGGGTTTCCTCTTGTTACACCATTCAAACCTTTTACTCTCTAATTTCCTTTCCTCATAGGTCCCAGTGCTTGGTCTCTGGCCTAAGCTATATATTCCATTCCATAAAGAACTGAAATACAACTAGGCTAAAAAAAAGGGGTACATCAAAAAGCTTCTCTTTGAAGAGCCGTCACAGAGATCTGTTGGAACAGGAATAAATCCCCAAATAAAGAAACTTGAATTATTCCTTGTGACAACAACGCAGTTCCCAGCTGCAGTAGTAGCTAATGACATTTCCCACAGGTGAGCTTTGTAGCCGACAGGTTGGGAAATGATTATTCAAAGGGACTTTGCCTGGAACACGGCGTTCTGTTTTTTGTTTTTTTATGAAAAAAAATTTTAGTAACCTTTTTTTATATACTATTTTTACATTAGAGGAAGGTCTCTTCCGGAATAAAGTGAAAGACATAATGAAATATCTTACTTTAAGGTGAAACGTTATGTAAAACAATTTCTTTGTCTTTCATGCAGCGATGCAATACTGCCCTAATACCATTTTCCTTGCATTTTGATATATTTTAATCTGTTAATTTGTTAATTTAGTTTTTTTTTTTTTTTTTTTTTTTAATAAGCTATAATCTCTTCTCTCTGTATATCCCTTACCTGGTCTTACTTCTTGCTAATAGAACACCATATGCTTTGGATGCTTGAATTTCACGTCAATGGCCCCTGTGGGGATGTTCCATAAGAGCTCTATTTTTGATGCATTTTATATTCTCATGATTTTATACTTGGTTCCTAAAAGTGTTCATCTTTTGACATATGTATCTGTAGGCATGACCAGTGCGAGCAACATAAGTGCACGAAATGCTAATAAAGTAAAGGATACATGAACATATTGCCATTAGGCATCAGTGTATGAACTATCCATTGAAATTGCACCATCGTGTCTGTAAAAACCTTACGAGGAGGTTTGCATTTGCAAGAGCAAAGGAACTGCGTTCTTAGAAAAATTGCACAGGATTGCAAAAGACCAATGCTCGGACGAAATTGCCTCCAGATGATCTCATAAATACCACAATTTCGCCGGCTGCAATTTCGTCTGTGGTTGCCGTCAGACATTTAAAAAGAAAAAAAAATCAATTTAATCATGCTCTCCCGTTTTTTTTTCTCTCTCTTCCTTTCTTCTTGATAAGAAAGGTTAAAGTTGACCTATAGTGGTGAGGAGATGAAAAATCTACGCTGCTGCTTCTGCCTTGTGAATTAAACAGGAAGCACTGATTCCTGACACCAAGAAATTCGCGTCTGCTTAATTCTTCTCCTTCCTCCCACGCGGTTCCAGCACCCTTCCCCCCCCCCCCCTTCTCCTTCTACCTCGTCGTGACGGGGTGGGGGTGGGGGGTAGAAGGGGGAATGGGAGGGCTTTGGGTTGCCTCATCATCGCCGCTCAGACTTCTTGCTGAATTCAAGTCCTTCTTTTTCTGTCACCTTCCCCTCTTCCTTTTTATTATTTTTTTAAGAATTTTCTCTCTTCCATTCTTTTATATCCTCTGATGCAATATAGTTCTGCTGTGGGAGACTTACCGAGTTATTCCTAATTACCTTGCACTTACAGAGCTTGATAGATACCATCTTTTCTTAATTATTTCCCTTGTTGTCTGCTGCAGCTTACGATGGTTTACTCCAGCACGGGACCTATATATTCTGAGGCGGTAAGGCGTGAAAGGAATCGAGAGGCCTGGCGTGGACCCACGGACTCCTCCCAGAATAAAACCATAATATCCGTGGGCTTGGTAGGGTTCAGTCTTAAAGAAGATATAGTTTCAGCAGCAAGAGGAAAAAAAAGAGAGAAAAATTTCCGCCGTAGTTTCTTTGGCACCGTCGAGTTTTCTGCACAGTGTATATGCTGTATGAGCCGTGGCCCGTGAAGCATTCAGCCACGACCTGTTGGTGGCCCCTGTCTATAGCGTTTTCCAGGCGCCACGATTACGACAAACTTTAAAACCGTAGGTAAAATAAAAACTACTGAATCTAGAGGGCTGCAATTTGTTATGTTTGATGATTGGAGGGTGGATGATCAACTTTCCAATTTGCAGCCCTCTAGCCTCAGTAGTTTTTAAGATCTGAGGGCGGACAGACAAAGCCGCTAAAACCCACTCGAAACTTTCCTCCATGATCAGTGGAGCGGTCACCAGGCGGTGACATCTTACGGATTAGTTTTCATCCTTTGTAGTAACATAGGAGAAAATTTAATGGATTTTTCCATATTGATCGTGGAGAGAATCGTCATATTTTGAAAAGCCATTCTTCACGAAACGAATTCAAACGTATAAAAATTGCAGCTTTAGTTCACAGTATGAGAAAACAAAATATAATAGTTAGTCCTAATGTCTCAGTGAAGCGTATGAATTATACAATATCTTTAGAAGACGGTAATGAATGAATGAATGCATTGCTAATAAGGTATTACTATAGTAGATTCACATCAGCCTTGCATTTGATGTCTAGGCCAGTCCCTTACGACCCTCCTGATTGGCTGTTGATAAACCAATCACAGGCTGGAAACTGGCAGTCTCTCTTAAGAGTTCGTTTAGGCAGGATGTATGTTCCAACTCTCGTGAGGGATGCTTTTGAAAGATGTATCCCTCAGGAGAGGTGGAACATACATCCTGCCCATGTGAACTCTCGAGAGAGACTGAGAGTTTCCAGCCCAGTTACTGGCTTATCAACAGCCAATCAGGAGTGTCGTAAGGGACTGACCTAGACATCAAATGCACCGGTGATGTGAATCTACTATAATAAGTGGGGAGATAATATGCTTCGATGTCAGTGGTTATTACTTGTATACATTGAATGGGATTCCAGTACGACTGTGGAAAGACGAACATACGTAGTGATCAGACATTGAAAATCAGCCATGCAAATTTTCACGGGAGGTGAATTCGTGTTAGTGAATAATACGTTCATTGCAAGGAAGCAGGATGCTTTGGCAATTTCAGAGGCGTTCAGTGAAACAAAGATTAAAGGGTAGAAAATAGGTTTTTGCTTCTATTTTTATTTTTTGGCTCGGTCACTTTTAATAAGCAACATGGAAGTGTATGTATGATGGCTATGGTAAAGAAGGATGGAGAACATTGTTCAACATTAATTTTTGGTTTTTTAAGGGGGGGATCTTTGACTTTTTTGTTTTCTGTAAAGAAAACTCTTGAGATGGCTTTGTCCGTTCGCACTTTCTGTCCGCCCTCAGATCTTAAAAACTACTGAGGCTAAAGGGCTGTAAATTGGTTTGTTGATCATCCACCCTCCAGTTATCAAACACACGAAATTGCAGCCCTCCAACCTCAGTATTTTTTTTCTATCTTGTTTAAGATCAAAGTTAGCCATGATCTTGCGTCTGGCAATGCAATGGGGGCCAACAATACAGGCCGCCACCGGGCCTTGGCAACGAGTATCATGCAGCATTAACGCTACGA
>NC_061097.1:29133150-29163150 GCF_015104395.2 Macrobrachium nipponense
CCCTCTCATTCCTGTGCTTCTTCATTTTGCTCAATCAACCTCCTATCAACCTTTCCAACTCCTCACTCCATACGTCTCACTTGATCATGTTCCTCACTTCCCCTACCTGTGTTTTCTTAGTAAGTGTAACGTATTCGGTTTCATGGACGAAATTCTAGTGTGACGTCGAAATGAAAAGCACATACAACTTTCCTGTCTATTTCAACTACAAAAGTAAAAGAATATTATTAAGAAAAACAGATGTTTTACATTTTTTTTTTGTTTTTTTATTTCACCAGTTTTTATTTCTTATTATTTTATTTTATTTATTCATTTTTTGATGTGCCTTCCCGCATCTGTTATACAGGAACAGACGACTTCACAACTCAACAACGATAGTGTATAAACGCTTACGGGTGGAATTCATTACAATCCGTAATTGTTAAACAGATGCTCATTGGCGAAAGCGTGAACCTTTTGATGACAAGTTCGGAATCCAAATCAGATGCAGTATCATCAGTCAGTTGCAGTCTGTCATTAACGTCATGAAATGTCCGCATCATTCGCCCCGGTTCAATCAGCCGGAAAGAAATGTCATTAACCAAATAAATGGAATTTTGTCGCTTCCCCAAAATATTATTGGGTAGTCCTGGCATCTGATGCCCGATATGACGGGAGTGGGAAATGAGATAAGAAGCATCAGTTCGGGATTAGATTTTCTTCGACCTGGAGGGTTGTTTTTTATGGCTCCTTTTCGCGGATTATTTCTGGGGGTTTGTGGGTTTTTGCTTTGCACCGGTTTTCAGGGCACGAAGAGCCCTTCCACCCTTGACAATGATGTGCTGGACTAAAAATTATTTTTATAAACTTTTTTTTTTTAATATTTTAGAAATATATTACGTTATTTAGACGATGTCAGATCAGTGTGCTTGGAAAACCCTGTAAATAAACCCATTTACTATTGCCAGTTTATCTAGATATAAGGTTTTGGGAAAAGGAGCAGTTCCGAATCAATCCAGGCACTTCGGTGATGCTCCCTTGAGCCTCTTATCATCCTCTCGCCTTCTCCTGCTTCTCTCTTTATCTGTCTGTTATTTTCCTTACTACACCGACTATTCTGTAAATCCCATTTTTGTCTCTTCTCTCTTTCTCCTACTAACATCCATTGTATTTACTCCAAAATTACCTGTATGAATCATCCCTTCAATTCTCATACCGTCCATAATACCATTACCCGCTCAAACTTTCTCATTCTGTACTGTCATATGAAAAACTTTTTATCAGATTCAGATTCAACTTTTTCTTCCAAATGCAGTTTTCAAACTATTCTCTGATTTCAACGGAGAAAACATAATTTTACACATTGGTCCCGGGACCTAGTTTCACACCTATTCAGTTCAACTTTTTTCTTCCAAATGCAGTTTTCAAACTCTTCTCCTGATTTCACGGAGACATAATACACATTGGTCCCTGGACTAGTTTCACACCTAACCAGTCACCCTCCCATCTACATACCTAGCCCGTGCTTCACTTGTCATCATAAAAACTTTTAATCGCTCTCAGCAAATTGTTTATCATTTAGTGGGCCATGAATCATCAGTTCCGCGCTGGCGAACAGTGGTTTTCGCGCTCGGCTGCAATCCTGGTGGTCCGAAGTTCGATTCCCGGCTCTGCCAACGCGGAATCAGAGGAATTCATTTCTGGTGATAGAAATTCATTTCTCGATATAGTGTGGTTCGGATCCCACAATAAGCTGTAGGTCCCGTTGCTAGGTGACCAATTGGTTCCTAGCCACGTAAAAATATCCAATCCTTCGGGCCAGCCCTAGGAGAGCTGTTAATCAGCTCAGTGCTGGTAATACTAAGATATACCTTAACTTAAGTGCCATCAATCATCAGTATTCTCCAAATTACATCTCTGCCGGTTCTCTTTGCAGATCATTCTTGGATCATTGTAGTACGTCACGTTCAGCTTTCCCCATTACTCTTAAACTTATCTTTTAATGTTTTCTTAGTAAACAGTTGTCTGAACGACTTCTTCCGTCATCTGTCTTACATTAATGACCACAGTACTACCTTAAGGACACTTCCCTTTAATGGTAGACAATAATTTTATGTTTTGGACAATTATAGTCACGAAGTTGCTTGCTGTACATACGCACATTTACTCATATATATATATATATATATATATATATATATATATATATATATATATATATATATATATATATATATATAATAATTTGCAGTACTCGGCTAATAATTGGTGGAAACGAGTTGGTTCCCATACCAATCAAGTTCGCCTGTGGATACCAGCATCTGCTAGGGTCAAGAAAAGGGCGTAGGGCTAGCAGTCTCACGCCTGAATGATACACTGAGAAACCAAAAAAGGCTATAGTACCTCTCCGTCGCCGAATGGAAAAGAAGTATGGTGAAAAAATATATTTACGTATATATATACACAAAAATAAGCATTTTTGATAATGAGTGGGTCTTTCGTCAATGTGTCGCCCTTTCGACTTTGAGCGAAAATTTTCGCTGACTTTTGTACGAGCAAAAATTTCCGCGTCGGATTCAGGATGAAGGAAAAAGGCCTGAGCGGCGCTGCAATGCATTAGATAAAAAATATGACGAAAGATACAGCTGATAAACTTCCTCATGCAGCGCCTTGAAATGGTCACAACGAACGCTTCCGGCCGGCGATAAACGGGTGAAGGTTTGGTGGGTTGGGGGGGGGGGGGGGGGGGGGGGGGGGGGGGGGGGGGGGGGCGTTTTTTTCTGGGCGTCCCTCCCGCCCGCCGGGTAGCTTGTGGGGATGCTATTGGGTTATTATTCCTTCATTGACTGCTGTACTTCCTTTTGTTGTTGTTGTTATTATTATTATTATTATTATTATTATTATTATTATTAATTATATATTAACCAAACAAAAACTTCTTTCAGTTTTCTTCTGAAGATTGAAAACGAAACACACAAAATTACTGTGTATAACGTGTTTACTTATAAGTATTTACATTTTACTTTACTCAACACTCGAGTACTTATGCTGGGCCTTAACCCAGGCTGAAAACCTACATATCTCTTGAAAAAGGCACAGATAGGGCCTGAAAGTACTCGAGTGTGAGTAAAATAAAATGTAAATACTTATAAGTGAACACGTTATACACATTAATTTTGTTGGTTTCTTTATTATTATTATTATTATTTTATTTTTTTTTTTTTGTCTATCACAGTCCTCCAATTCGAATGGGTGATATTTATAATGTGGGTTCCGGGTTGCATCCTGCCTCCTTAGGAGTCCATCACTGTTTTCTACTATCGTGCGCCGTTTCTAGGATCACACTCTTCTGCATGAGTCCTGGAGCTACTTCACCCTCTAGTTTTTCTAGATTCTTTTTCAGGGATCTTGGGATCGGCGCCAGTGTCAGAGTGGGTTAGATCGTCAATGGACTGGTTAAGAACATTGGGGCTGGTCAGTCGTTGATGGGTGACCGCTCTATCACAGTCCTCCAATTCGACTGGGTGGTATTTATAGTGTGGGGTTCCGGGTTGCATCCTGCCTCCTTAGGAGTCCATCACTTTTCTTACTATGATTATTATTATATTATTATTGATTATTAGTATTAGTATTATCTAATCATTATTATTGTTCAGTAGTTAGTGCATATTGTGCGGTCCTGTTTCCTAATAATAGATTAGCTTTATACGAAATGGGAAAACACTGTGTTTCTTATCTTATCGTTATTTTTATTATTGTAATTATTATATTCTGTGGCTGATACCTATCGAATGGAACGTTTCCAAATATTAGGAAAAAACTGCTTGTTTGACTGTAAGCTATCTGGTGTCACAGTTTACAGGGTCACTGACGCCTCTTGCGAATAGAAAGTAGAGGCGCAGAAAAAACAAAAAAAAAAACTTGAGAGGGCCGACGGATTTTGAATAAAACCTTTATGGTAGCACACGAAAGAGATCTGGAATCAGGAACATATTTCTTTATTATATCCTTTTTGCACAGTAACCGACACGTCTTTGAAATATTTAAATTGGACTTGGAAGAGAATATTCTTTATACACGTCAACAGTTCTTTTATTTGCAAAAATATTTTTCCTTTTTCCTCTAAAAACTAAAAAAAAAGATAAAAACGGGATGCGTAGAAAAAATGAATATAAATAAAATGCCCTGAAAGCCTTGTCGTTTATCATCTGAAAGGTTTTCGGGTTATGGGATACTCCGTCCCCCCCCCCCCCCCCCCATCCCCCCCCCCCCCAAAAAAAAAAAAAAAAAAAAAAAAAAAAAAAAAAAAAAAAAAAAAAAAATGACGAACTTGAATTTGGTACCCAAAAAAGGAAACACTATTATTATTATTATTATTATTATTATTATTATTATTATTATTATTATTATATTTATTATTTTATTATTATTATTATATTATTATTATTATTTTTGATAAATGTGAAAGTATTATATTTACTGTTTATTATTATTATTATTATTATTATATTATTATTATTATTTTATTATTATTATTATTATTTATGGTTATTAGAACGTTGTGCTTTACTTTGGGTTCATGATATGACACGGTGAGGAAGCCTTTCATAGGTTTTTTAGAGTTGCTTAATGGTTTTTTGCCCTCTATTAAATTTACAGTGGCAAAAGGAAATGGAAAATAGGCTTCCCTTTCTAGATATGGTAGTTCATAGAGACACAGTGAGTAGTGACTTTAAATTCAGCGTGTATAGGAAGAACACCCACACAAACACTTATATTCATTTACTTTTCATATCATGAACCTAAAGTAAAGCACAACGTTTTAACTAATTTGTTTTTTCGAGCATACCGTATATCGTTGATACCCCAGTTCATTGACGCCGAAATAAATTTCTTGGTAGATAGTTTTACTAAACTGTGTTACCCAAAGTTTTTTATACTACAGTCTCTATCTAAAGCTAGATCGACTGTTTACGCCCCTCATGATATAACTGAAAAAGGTAGATTTTAAGGCACTCTTAGCTCTTTCCTTTATAAATAGCAGAACTTAATAAATTTTTCTAGCAGCTTCAACAAAAAGAATGGCTTCAACATAGTTTTCAGTACAACAGTACAATCAAGAAGAAACTCATTAAATATAACCGGGTAATAGAGAGAATGTAGGGAGTATATGTCATACCTGCAGTGATTGCAATGAATGTTACGTGGGAGAAAGCGGACGTTCCATTGATAAGAGAAGGGAAGAACACGTTGCTGCTTGCAGAAGGGGAAGTTCATACAGTGCAATTGCGCAACATACATGGGACAAAAACCACCGCAATAAATTTTAAAGGTACAAAGGTTGTTTTTGCATGTAACGACAGGACTTTGAGACGAGCAGTAGAAGGGGCGTTAATTTCATTAAACGAGACCTTTGCAGGGAAATACGGTATTTCAGAAAATACAGCTATTTGTGAAGAGATATGTAGGAAAGGGAAAATTTCAAACTTTAGAATATATGTGCCAATAACGTGCTGCCTCCTCTCCTGTTTACTCCACATGTCATTTCTCCAACCAACCACCCAACCAGCAGAGAACAAGCAGTTGACAATAGAAACATTCCCCCACGAAGATCAAGACGAATTCAGGAAAGAACGAGGGCTCAACCGCCTGATCATTCATAATATAAACTAGCTTGTTACCTAACCGTTGTTTTTTCTTTTTTTTTTTTCAAATGTTTGTGCTCTTACTTGTTAGTTCCTTGAGGGTGACATATCACATTTTAGTGAACAAGACCACAGTTGATGGTCGAAAGCTTTAATCCTGTACTAGAGATTTATATTTTAAACTGCAAGAGGATTTTACTTCATTGTGGATTGTATCCCATATATATATATATATATATATATATATATATATATATATATATATATATATATATATATATATTATATATATATATTCAAAGGAAAGTGGACGCAGACCACTCATCCCTACACTTTTATTTTTTTCCCATTTTGCCAACGTTTTGTAATTATGTACAGAATTACAACCCCAGGGCTGCACCTAAGAAGGAAAGATATATTTAAACAATTAAAAGTACAGCCTAAGAATTTATTTAAAATTACGAAACTTCGGCAAATGAAAATGGCAGCCTAGTGTTGTTGCTTGACATTAAACTAGCCTTATGCCAGCACGTTCTTGCTTATCACAGAGCAGCCCGTAGCAGCCTAGTGATATGTCTTCCGTCTAGGAATATGTTACCTGGAGTGTTCCATGTGCCCTTGTGTCACCGTAATCACTGTATATATTACACAGAGAGAGAGAGAGAGAGATCCTTCTAGTGGTTTGGCACAGGGGTCCCAAACATTCAGATGAGGTTGCTAGTCCTCTCGCCCTTTTCCATTATGGGTGGGGGCAGTTGGGGGAAACAGTTTGAATTAACCCATCCATACTGAAATCCAATGGCTTGAGTCAACAGAAGCCAAATGGAATTTCCAAGAAACGTTTCAATAACAACTCCCAAAAATCACTCCCTTTATTTTTCACTATAAAGGCAAAGTCGAGAATACCCACCAGCCACATTCACCAAGGCCTTTCGTTCTTGCTCCTCCGTTTCCTCCAAAAATCTGCTGGTTGAGAGTTAGCCCTCCCTCATTCTCTCTCTCTCTCTCTCTCTCTCTCCCCGTCACCTCCACCACCACATCATCATCAGAGCAAAAAAAAAATCTAGAAAAAAAAAAAGAAAAAAAAAAAATCGGGGTTACATTGAAGATGTCGTTTTTACTGCTCATTCTTGGCATCTTATTGTGAGCCTGAGGGATATATATTATATATATATATATATATATATATATATATATATCATATATACACACATATAATATATATATATTTATATATATATATATATATATATATATATATATAATATATATGTGTGTGTTGTGTGTGTGTGTGTGTGTGTGTGTGTGTAAGTAGGCGTATGTTATAGATATATTTATTATTTATTTTATATATATACACACACACACACATATATATATGTATATATATATATATATATATAATATATATATATATATATATGTGTGTGTGTGTGTGGGCGCGCGCGCGCGCGCGCTGTGTTGAGTATGTGTGGGTCTGCGAGCCTAGGCCTGCATGCCTGTTGGTACATAAAAACACATTATGAAATGTAGGATGTCATACCTGAAGGATGTCATACCTGACAACGCAGTTGATTATGACGTATGAAGTGCTGTGTAACGCCTGCCACTCTGTCTTCATTTGCCTTGGAGTATATTACAAATAACTTCCTTCTCTGTCTTACTCATAAAAGCTCGTGTCGCCTTGAAATGAGTCGACTTTGGGTGCCTAAAAGAGGAGAGAGAGAGAGAGAGAAAGGGGGAAGATTGTATAGATGAATATGGAAAAGGCTGGGAAATTGTGTAGGTGGAGACTAGATGCATTATTCATACCAATTTTTTTAAAGTTGAAGTATGCCATACTTAAGTACATAGATACATACATAATACACGCAAATTCAATTATCAAACCCTTTGAAAATATTTGAATATACTTCTGTGAGAGTAAACTTAACACGTATATCACACATAACACACGTAGATGAAATTATCAAATGCTTTGGAAAATATTTGAATATATTCCTATGAAACTAACCGAGAGAAATCACAAAAGAGATGTTTGAGAGGCGATGACGTCAGAGCTGGAGAGAAGCTATGAAGGAAAAGCGTTTCGTCAAAATCGCAATTTGGAAGTCTGACGACAACATACAGCCGACGTCTCGTGGTGAGCGGTTGAGGCATTTAATACAATAGGAGGAGGGGACCGAGGGGTCATAGTTCGATGGGCTCAGATCACTACCAGAGGAAAGTTTGGAGGGAAGGAAGTCGCCAGTGCTTGTCGTATGACGAGGTAGCCATCCATGGGTTGGCAAGCGGGTTCATCAAAGGAAGCTGTGTTCCATGTGGAGTGGTCTGAAATACTTATATTAGGTTTTCAAATTAGAGAACTGCTCTTAAAAGTTAATGCCAAGTAGGGTTTATGTACACGCATAATATATATATATCTATATATATATATATATATATATATATATATATATATTATATATATATATATATATATAAAACACCCATTTAAAGTTTGAGAATAGGTTGACGGCATTGCACTACCAAGGCTTTTCTAATCATTCGCTTTACCGGATGAAACTCATCAAATATATGTGTATCTGTGTGGTGTATATATATATATATATATAGAGTATGATATTATATATTATACTATTATATATCATATAGTAGATATATATATATAATATATAGTTATATATATATTATTATTCTATATATATATATATATTATAATATATAATATATATCTATACCTATAGATATAGTATATATAAGTATATAGATGTGTGTGTGTCTATATGTTTATAAGTATATGACAATAGCATTCCATCTAATGAAAGGAGAGCCCGTAAAACGCCAAATATAGAAAGTAAATATACTATATTTCAGAGAATGCTGTCTCTTCAGGTAGGTAATGAATGAGAAAAGTTGCAGAAAAGATGGATGGAGAGAGAGAGAGAGAGAGAGAGAGAGAGTTTCACGCTGGATATTAATCCATACTGGATGCTGTTGACTCCTGTGAAAAGCGTCATCTCTAAAAAAGAGAATGGTGCGAATGCAATTACTGATAGGAACCTGACCAAACATCCTTTCTATCTGAGGACAGTTAGGAAAGGGAGGTTTTTGGCAAAGTTAGGTCAATTCAGCGTAGGTTCATTAAGTTTGTAAAGGCAGGCTGGGCTATAGGCGTCGTGGCGTTGTCCCTGGCAACTGCAGTTTTCCTCGAATCTGGCCATTGTTGTTTACTATTTGCCCAGTAGACACAATCACTCCCTGGGCAGTTGGAAGTCCCATTTAAAGGCTGTTTTAATGCTGTTGTCTTGTACGTCTATATCACTTCGCACTGATGAATTTAAGATAGCCTATCTAATTACATGTTGGTTTCAGACCTGTTTCTAGAGTAAGATTCGCGAAAATAAACTCCGGCATAAAAACAACCAAAAACCCGGGATGTGCGAGAAATGAATGGCGACCTCTGGCAACCCACCAGCCTTCCATCTGGGCAGTGACAAATCTCTACTAGTGTAAGATTCGCGAAAATAAACTCTGGCATAACCTTGGGATGTTCGAGAAATGAATGGCGACCTCTGGCAACCCCCCCACCCGCCCTTCCATCTGGGCAGTGGCACATCTCTACTATAGTAGATTCGCGAAATAAACTCCGGCATAAAAACGGCGAAAACCCGGGATGTGCGAGGAATGAAAGGCGTCCTCTGGCAAACCCCCCCCCCCAAGCCCCCCCCCCCCCCCCCCCCCACCCTGCCTTCCATCTGAGACTGGGCAGCGGAGTAGCCTCGCAATTAGTGAGAATGTTTGCAGACGGCTGCAAGTGCCAGCATATCGTGTATTCCGTTACTTCTCCGGCCTTTCAATTACAAACACATGGCGATGGTTCAAGGTGTTTGTGATCACTTGAATGGCTGATGGGATTAAAGCAGCTTTCGCTCTGACTTTACTTCGTTTTATCTGTACATGTCTGAAATATATTATAGTAACAAGAAGATATGCTGTGTTTGGAAATATGTAAAAAGTTAAGTATATCTTAGTTTGTTTAACCAGACCACTGAGGCTGGATTAACAGCTCATTTGGTCTGTGGGATCGAGAACCACATGGTATCAAGAAATGAATTTCTCATCACCAGAAATAAATTTCTCTGGTTCCGCGTTGGCCGAGCCGAGAATCGACCTTCGACACCGATTGGTAGCCGAGCACGAAATCCACTCGTCTAACGAGGAACTCTGGAAATATGTAAATAATAATTTTTGATTTGTTAGAATGTAGAGGAAACTGAAACACTCTTATGGTTCCAAACTGTGAATATTAGTTTCAGTCACATAACAGATGATGTGATAAACCAGAGGAAGGCAAAACCATTTGTTTTACTCCGATAAATCCGACAATTGTAGCTCATTACATATAATAATAATAATAATAATAATAATAATGGTAGCGGGGAGTGTTTGTGAGGCGTCTCAGAATGTCATTGTGCACAACAGTGATGCGTCTCCCATGGTCTCTCGGGTATAGTTCGTCCAGAGGGAACACCCATAGATACTGTAGCAGTACGAGCGGAAGAGCAGCAGTTCACGTCTCGGTGACAGAAGGCAAACTTTGCTATCATGTTGCCAGCTGCACGTAGTTTACGGCGCCTCCTGTTCAATGTCTGCCGTATCTTTTAGGTCGCCGATGATGTGACCCAATACGGAAATTCGTGCACAAATTTCAGCCGATGGTTTCCGAGAAAAATTTGTGCTTCTGCAATATGCTTAAGCGATCCGGAGCAGCGACATGCACTGGGCCTTGGTTTCGTTGTAGATTATTAATCAAATTCCTCTGCATATTGGCGGCAAGTGTCGATGAGTCGTTGGAGGCCATGCACTCATGGGGAAATCAGAACCATATCGTCGGCGTAACAGAGGTTGTTTATAGTTGTTTCTTTGACGGTGCATCCGATGGGAGTGAGTCCAGTTTGGCATTCAAAGGCATCTGTGTACGTATTAAAGAGGTATGGAGAGAGAATGCCCCCTTGTCGAAAGCCGTTTAGGGAGCTGAAGGTGTAAGATAATACGTTACCCCATTTGACACAGAATTTGCTGTGTGGAGAACCAGCAATGTAAAATGCCAATTAGATATAGGGGTGTGCCCCTTTTAT
Source organism: Macrobrachium nipponense (assembly GCF_015104395.2). Lineage (NCBI taxonomy): Eukaryota > Metazoa > Arthropoda > Malacostraca > Decapoda > Palaemonidae > Macrobrachium > Macrobrachium nipponense. The sequence goes on from NC_061097.1 coordinate 29,143,916, forward strand.
GCAGCTTCAGGAAGAGCTTCAGGTAGTTTACTCTGTCAAATGCTTTTCTCACAAAACAAAGGAAAACAGGAGAAGCTGATGATCGGTAGTAGTTCAGCAATTCTTTCAGTATGTAGATGCAGGTGTCGGTTGAGAGGTTTGCTTTAAACCCGAACTGGTTGTCAGTGGTGTGTAGAAAGGGGAGAAGTCTCAATAGAAGAACAGACTCAAGTATCTTCGATGCGATCGTTGTGATTGCAATCGGCCGGTAGTTTCAGGGTCAGCTGCATCCTTTAACTTGTTTTTGATTAATGGTATCAAATGGACTAAGTGTAGGGAGCCTGGAAGAACTGGTGAATTATGCACGCATTGAATAGGGCAGCTAGCAAAATTCAACCAGACAGCAATTTTGTAGTAAATATCAGTGAGGACCCCTCATGGTTCGAGAGGGATAAGCTAGGTTATGTTCATAGCATCGTTTTAGAATGAGTGGATTACTGTGTGTCTGTCAGTCATTATGTCTTTTAACTGATGTTCGCCATTGTGGAATTAGGGGGAAAAAACATATGAAAATGGAAAATTGTTTCTGTTTTACTTAGCCTCGAGTCGTCTCTGGTGGATGTGTCACCATAAGGGGCATAAGGCTCTTGGATACTCTCCAGGAAGGAAGGTTGTGGACTGGCAACTTCACCGCAGGAATAGTTGCTGAAAACCAGTCGGTACCCACCTTCTGCAGTTACCCTCCCAAGATCGTTAATGTATACCATATATAATATATATATATATATACCTAAAAAAATCTATATATATATATATCATATAATAATTATTATACTAATATATTATGTATGTACGTTAGTAGATATGATTATCCAAAAATAGTTTTTTTTTTAATAGGAAAATAGAAATTAATATCGATATTCTATAAAATATTTCTTATTTGGAAAATATATTGATGAGAATGTATACATATTTAAACATTAGTATATGATATATATGTGTGTGTGTGTGTGCAGCCCGTTTGTGCATATACCCATTCTTGGCTCATATGTGCTGATGTATTCATTTGTTCAACCTACCGCCCTTATTGTAATTTGTTTTTCCTGTGCGGGACAGAGAGCTAAGCCCAAAAAGCCCATCAAGTTTAATGGAAGTCGTATCCGGACCCTGTACCAGCAAATGACCCTAATTCCGACATAGGGTCTGATCTTATGAAGTCGTTTTAAAGCAAATGGACTTGGTGCCAAACCAAAAGGGAGAATTTCTCCTGATAATCTATGGGTAAGTGGTATAGATTCTAACATTTTATTAATCTATCTATTGTTTTGTGGGGCCGAGAACCATTCAGCAGGGAACACACCGATATTTAATTTTCCACTGGGGCGGGTAATTACCTGGTATTTATGGGCTGCGATAATGTTGGGGATTTGGATTGCTGTAATTAATCCACGGTAAGAATATTACATTGCTTAAACACGCATAAAATACTCTTTTGATGTTGCCAGTGAAAATAGAGGGCTGGACGCCCCCTGTTTATTATGGAATCGGGCGTCTATTGCTTTTGCCCCAAAGTTGAAATGTAGTTTAATGTCAGGAATGAGAAAGAGAGACAGGCAGATGTAAAGCTACAAAGTATGAGGGACTACGATTTTATTAGAATAGTGGATTTCCTTGTCACGTGGATTAAAAGGAAGTTATGATCAGTAATGGTAATAAGGCCGCAATGCAGACAACTATGCATTTTTTGGCATAAATGCATCAGGTGTTGGACTCTTTAAAGTAAAGCATATCAGCGTATTAGACAGTAAGGCATCTCAGATTCAGTCTGGGACAGTTTATGGCGGTCAGCTTCCAAATTGGCTGTGGCCATACAATGTCAAAAAAGTCTTCATTCATCCAGCCGGGCATTTATTCTTGGTCACCCTAATTTAGCGTTGTCATGTTCATGCATTAGCTCATTATGGAATATTTCTTTAATAATCAAACGAAAAAAAAAGCGACAGCTTATCCTAGGACAAAAATGCAAAAGATCTTTCATCCAGCAGACCCTTCAACAATGAAATTACTAGATGTCACATCATGCGGTGCACTGTAGGCATTACTTAAGGCTCTCTGTAGCGAGCCTTCGGCGCCTAGCTGCTACCTTTTTCATTCCTTTTACTGTAACTTCTTTCATATTCTCTTTTATCTTACTTTCCACCCTCTTCTGACAATTGAAACATAATGCAACTGTTTGAGGTTTTCCTGCTGTTACACCTTTCAAACCTATTATTGTCAATTTTCGTATCAGCGCTGAATGACCCTCATATGTCCCAAGTGCTTGGCCTTTAGCTTAAATTCTTAATTCAATTCAGTCGATAACTAGTTGTTATAAGTCAACATAAGGGGAATACTAGCCAGAAGCCAAGTCTGCGAGGAATCACTTCCACAGAACCAGAGGCGGTTCGTTATTTAACTTCAGATAATGTTTTTTATTGCATATTTACAGCCAGATGGATCATGGAACAAGGATTATAATTACCATAGTCTTCTCATTAGTTTATTATTGCACTTGGGTTCCGGTCAATGTTATTCACTGGGATATATGAATATATTTTATTCTTGAACAGCTTCGTAGTTCTTCAAAGCAGTCAAAATGAGAAAAACTCATTCTCTGCACAGACCCGTAATTCCGACTGCAACTCCATGTTCATAGGTAACTTATCAACCCATCGTAAAATTGTCCTTAAGAAAGGAGAGAAATGAACGGAAGTCCTTTTTTCTCACTCATTTCACATTGGTGCCTCGGACCCGAAACAGCAAAGCCAGTCTGATGTTTAATATCTTTCTGGAATAGTGTCATCTTAAGTAGGCTATCTTCGGAATATCAGTCATTAGTGGTCATCCAAAGTGGGCTATCTTTGGATTGTCAGTCATTTCTCTGTTATTTCAACATTGAAATATTCTTAGACTTTTTACTGACTGCTGTAAACCCTTAAACGGAATCAGTCATTGTTGCAAAGTAGCAATGATTTGGTTTTTACTTGTTGAAGAAATTCCTTTAGTGTGGAAGAAGCGACTTGTAGAAAGGTATGAAGTAGTAAAGTTTCGTAATAATATTCTTGAAGAGAATGTAATAAATTGGGTGGTATGGAGGAAGAAGCTCAGGTGATTGAACTAAAAAGTTGTAAAATCATCTAAGAAATTTGTTCGCGTTCAACAGTCAGTAATATGGCCACCTTAAAGTTTCCAGTGTCGAGCAAATGAAAAAACGTCCGGCGTAATTGGAATCGGTGTTAACCAATGAAAGGCTTCCCCGCAGGTTATACCATAGTCACAGGACACGAAGATAATCAAGGGCAGCGTCAAAGCCCGATGATTGATTCCCGTTCAAACGAAGCCATGTCGGTGAAAGGTATCTGCCATCAAACACCAGAAATTGTTGTTTATTAAAACGTGCGTCCTGCCCTACAATCGTTGGTGCTGGTATGCACCGAGCGCTCGTCAACAAATTGCTTTGCTCTTTCATTCAGGAGCCTCTCATTCGTCGGCGTGATGTACAGGACTCGTAACAGGTAAAACGGTGCTGGATGTCATTTCAGGAAATGCATTCGCGTATTTACGCGTCCAGAAATGAATACGCAACTTTATAAGTACCATCCTCCGTTTAAAGAGTCTAGTTCCTTTGGTCACGTGATATAGTTATGAAAAAGAAAACAACTGTCGTAACTTGCATTTGTATATTGCTTGATCTTACCTGATAGAAAAAATATGTCTTTTTGTAATCATATTGAATCATAACTACGTAGATCACCTTAGTCGCTGTTATGCTCGGTTGTATTCTTGGCTAAATCAATTTTACTCGACCAACGTTCTAAGGCATTACAAAAGTTTTTTTTTGCAGCGTCCAAGCGGCCTAGCTGCAACCCTTCCGTTCCTTTTGCTGTACCTCCGTTATATATCTGCTTCCATCTTTCTATCCAGCCTCTCTTAACAATGATTTTAAAGTGCAACAGCGAGGTTTTTCCTCCCGTTACTCCATTCAAACCTTCTTCTCTCAATTTCCTTTCCAGCGCTAAATGACCTCATAGTACCAGTGCTTGGCCTCTGGCCTAAACTATATATTCCATTCCATAAAGTCACTGAAATAAAAAACTAGACTAAAAAGGTAGTCACAGTATGCAGCAAAACTCGTGTGACTTTTTTATTTTGTATGGACAAGCGTTGTTCTCAAGTTGCCACTTAGTATTAAATCTCGTATTTTATAAACGTGTATATATGAGGAAAAGTTGGTCACTTGTTATATAGAATCTTATAATTGAAATATATTGGAACCTGAAAACCAAAAATATTTCACGCTACAATATTTATTTCTGAACGAAAACTAAATACGTTACTGTAGCATGAAAACTTCAGATCACCGTGACTTCCATGAGTCGTGTGGAATCGTCAGTCCTGGACACTGTGAAAGAGGACATCGCGATGGAGAGCAAGAGAAAAGTTGAGCAGAGCATAGTCTAATGATAAAAATGGGTGCATTTGGGATATGAATTCGAAGTTATTACTTTTAGCTTTTGTGGCTTTGTGTATAAAGCAAATGTTAGTCGAGATCATGATTTCGATACTTGCAATAATTATGGCTTAGGCTTAGGTTATAGCTAGTGCTACATAAGTCTAGTCTCCCGAGGGGTTTCTTCAGTTTGAAGAAAAGTAAATAATAAATACTGAATAAATAAGCGAGGTGAAGAGTAATCTTCGCTATTAGAAACACACTAATTTATATTATTTTACTTTTACTTTAGGAATGAAGACTATAATCAGGTCGGATATTACAGCTACAACTGTCGAGTGCAGATTCTACAGAATGACAACTGCAACGTATTATAAACAATAATGGCTAGGCCAATGCTATTGGCTTTATAACATACTGGGCTATATTCCAGACAGCAACAAGTTGCATCAATCTTTGTAACTTATGAAGGGTGTCTATAAGACCATAAAGCAGGATTTGTGAAATTCTTCCACAGTCTTGGTGTGGTATACTTCCGTCATTATTTCTTCATAGGCCTATAGGCTTAATGAGAATGATATAATCGAGAAGCGCGAAGGGCACTTGGCCTACGGGTAAGGCAAGCTAAGCCATTGGCGGGCCACTATGCACCCTTCACCAGTTGGGTCTAATGAAATCTTAGGTAGATCTCAAGAAATGAAATAACTTAGTAAAGGCATTAATAAACCAAGCAGCAAATAATGAATATGATTGATAATAATAACGGTACTTAGTAAAGGCATTAATAAACCAAGTAGCAAACAATGAATATGATTGATAATAAAACGGTATAGGTTAAGTAAATGGTATACCATATAATTATTTTTAAAAAATACGTATAATTCTTTGAAATACATAGGTCCCTGTGAAAAATAATATACAAATTCCAGCAAAACAAATAGAGTAAACACAACCTCGTCTTTTAAAACACGTCATACTATATAGCTACACATACATACATACAGAGAGAGAGAAGAGAGAGAGAGAGAGAGAGGGTTAATATTTAGTATGTGAGCCTAGGTTGTCTATTACCGAATTAAGCCGTCTAGGAATACTGTCAACCAGTCTACTGCAAATATTTTCCCCAGCATTGACTCCCACACTGACAAGCAATGGCTTATGATGGCTGTTTTTACTGTTCAGAACGGAGCCATCCCATTCCTTTGTCATAATGGCCATAAATTTTCAATGGGATTGAGATCCGGAGATTTTGCAGGCCAGTCGATCCGAATAACTTCTGGATGCTGCTGTAACCACTTTCTTACTGGCATGCTAGAATGAACATGAAGTTTTTCATAATAAAACTAATATTGTAATACTTACCTGAACACCTGATTAGCCCTGGTCACTGACCAGCCCGAACTATATCCCCACATATTTACCCACTAAGTGGGTAATTTTAACTGTCAGTGTTACCAACGCTGCAGGTAAAATCTAGTCAAATGAGTTACCTGTGTTACCGTTGGCAACGCTGCCGCAAATACCTGCCACCAGTGCCTGTCTCCTCATTCCTCAATTGAATCATTCACTATCAAATTGAAGTGGGGAGGAGGGTGGGAATCATTCAGGTGTTCAGGTAAGTATTACAATATTAGTTTTATTATGAAAACTTCATATTGCAATACACTCCCTGAACACCTGAATTAGCCCGATTAACAACATTTAGTCGGAGGCGGGGTCAATCTCATTCAGCCCGACCTGTCCACAGAACATACGCAGGTAACTCATAAGCAACCTAGCATGTATAAAAGCATGTATCCTCACCTAGTTATCTAAACTCGGAGGTGAGGATGTTTGCAAAGAAAGTACTTCAACATCAGTGTTGTGTCTAAGGTACTGTCTAAGTCAGAAGTATCTCCCATGTGATAAGCTATACTACTTATTCATGGAGGTAAAAACAAATCTCCTCACTGGTTGTCCAGCTCAGTAGGTGAGGATGTTTGCAAAGAAAGTACTTCAAAGTCAGTGTTGAGTCTAAGGTACTATCTGGGTCAGAAGTACTTCCCATGTGATAAGCTATACTTCTCATTCATGGAGGCAAAAAAAAAAAAAAAAATCTCCTCACCTGGTTGTCCAGCTCAGTAAGTGAGGATGCTTGCATAGGAAGTACCATACCGTCGGTGTCGAGTCCTAGGTACCGCCTGAGTCTGAAGAACCTCCCATGTGGTATTCTATACCTCTCATGTATGGAGTGGAAATGGTGAACCTCCCATGTGGCTATGTAGCCTCTCATGTATGGAGGAGAATTGAGTGTGCAGGACCTTCAGTTCTCTACTGTCACTGATGTAGATGACTTGTGCTGAAGAAGTAGTAGTTATTCAACATGACCATCGGGATCTGCCTAACCTCAAGGGCCTAAGGGACAAAACACACTGTTCTAAGCTGGACCAACAGAAACACTAGAGTTCATTAGACTATCACTGCCTCCCTAAACTTCTAACACCATAAAGTTCATTTAGACTATCACTGCCTCCCTAAACTTCTAACACCCTGAAGTTCATTTAGACTATCACTGCTTACCTAAACTTCTAACACCCTAACTCTACTAAGCCAACTATAAAAGTTACCGCAACGACAGGACCCCGAGAGTAACCTCTCTGAAGAAACTGAAATTCCTTAAGGTACGGTGTTGTGAAAAATCACAACTCTCTCTCAAAAAAAAAAAACCACTACACAATCGCCGACAGCGAAACATTCCTCTGGAAGCCAAAGGGTAGCCCGCCCCCGCATACTTGCGCCCTTGGATTGACTAAGAACCCATTCTTATGAGTGTCCGGATAGCGCTGAGGCAATGATTTAACAATAGTCCCTCCTCTCCTTGCCAAGAACATAGCATAATCCTCAGAAATGTTAGTCTGGTATGCAAACCCCTCGAAACCCAAAGTGAAGAGGTTATCAAACAGTCCAGGCTCAGAGAAACACCCATCAAGTCTTACCACATTCGCACAGTGTGGCTGTGAAAGGTGTCCTCCAAATACGAGCCTCATGATTCGTAACCCTTAACACACGAATCAATGAAGGAACCCAATAGAGAAAAAAACCCTCAACTGACTCGTAACCGGAAGTAGGACTCCGACAGAGGAGTTACCCGCCCCTAGCTCATACAGAAAAATGATGCTAGCTTAAGTCATTCCCAAAAACTGCCCGACTCGCCGAAACCAGACTACCCTACTTGATGTTTTGAGAGATTGCTGGTTTGGTTGAATACAACATACAACATTACTTGAATTAACTGAGATACCTCTAGAGCCTGGAATGCGGAAGGATAGAATGGACAAAGTCCACAATCCGTTATACTCGCTTCCTTCGCCGGAGAAACAAAAAAAACACACAACTAGCAACCGAGTCTCTCTTCAAAGGTATCTATCCTCTGTCAGACCTGTCCGGCCACACCGGAACAGGAAAAAAAAGGAGAAAAGCCGAACCCCGACAGAGCAGCACCCAGAACCCGGAACCTACTACACCTGGCTGCTCGATACCAAACGACATAAGATCCCATCATATCTGAGCCTACCGATCTGATTGCGCAACGATATACCAACAAGAAGATGATAAAACTCCTGTGCAAGTCGTACTCGACTGCGCAACCCGCACTCCCCCAGACATCATGATGTAACCCCTGCTGTCCGACCGTTGTCCACCCACTCACAAGAGCGACTGTCTGTCACCAGTTCGCAAAACTTGTAAGAGTTAGTCACTCGACTGCGGATACCCTCACTACCCAGTGACGATAACGTTACGCCTGAGCCGAATATACCTTGGCGATGAACGACCACACATGCGAGTCACTCCCATACTGTTGCGCCAAACATGTACCAACCAAGACGATGACCTAACCTTGAACCAGTCTCAATTTACTGCGAACTCCGCACTCGCCATTGACTATGACACGAGACCAGGACGACTACAATAGGCGAGCAACACCCTAAAGAGCGAAGAAGTCGCAAAACGCGATCCAACTAACCCCTTTACCAATACGTACTAAACCTAGACTGGAGTCCGGAGCAAGTGAGGGAAAGAAGTACTCCCAGACACGGAATCAAGGTCGAACCCACCTTGAAAACCCCATAAGGACGGAACAGAAAAGCAGCAGGAAAAAGTTGAGAAAATAAGGAGAGAGAAAAGTCACTACGAGTAACCCACAGGAACACCTAGCGCCGACATTGTGCAGGTGGAGAACCAACTGTGCGGTACAGTGCTCTAATAACGGGTTACGAACTGCGGAACCAATGGGAGCCGCAGAAGGAATTACCAGCTACCCTAAGAAAGGGGCCCGAGGGCACAAAGGTGCTAATTAAGATGCAGACTAACTGCGAACGGCCGTAGCCCCCCCAGCAATTACCGCGGTAAGCACGTTACGTCTCACACTCCTAAGGTATAAATGGGAACGAAGAAGGAAGATTACTACCCTATGAAAGGAGTGGGTGGTGACAACCGGTATCGATACAGTCAACGATGGCGCAGGTGAATCTCCAATTTGCCGTAGCCTCCTCAAGAACTACGGAGGACACATTACGTCTCAAAACAAGTAAGGATGAAAATACGAGTTGCGGAACCGCCTTGAAGCATCAACATCAGCAGCCTGAGAATTACAGACCCGTGGAAGGTGCTACGAAGCAGCCCCTCCAAATTATTTCCTTAACCCAGAGAGAGAGAGAGAGAGAGAGAGAGAGAGAGAGAGAGAGAGAGAGAGAGAGATTGAAATCATCTCCAATTTTCAGGATGAAACAATGAAACTGGCTCTACTGTGATATTGGTAAATAAAAACAGGATGAGCGAGAAGACTCCGAAGCGACATCCGAAGAATGAGCAGCTGAAGAAGGTTGTGTAAAGACATTATAAGTTTTAACAGGAAAACTGGGCGAGAGAAACTAGACCGACTCTTTTCCTCATGATAATCTGAGAAACATTAGAAAATCAGGAAATTATTCAAGACGTGGTCGTGAATACAGTCCGTATTGAAGCTACCGTAATTGACTTGCGTTAATTTCGATTTTACGATGGGTATAGTATTTGAAATCAGAACTACATTGCAAATAAGTCTTGCTATCTCTCGCGCAGCTGGCGTAGGCACATCGTGCATCAGACAGCGAGATTGTAGGGTTTAAATAAAATTTAGGCCAAAGGCCGAATATGGGAACTATGAGGTCATTCAGCGCTGAAGGGGAATTGACAGAAAAATGTTTGAAAAGGTGTAACAAGAAGAAAAACCTCTGTTGCACAATGAGTCAATTGTTAGGAGAGGTGGAAAAACAGCATGAGTAGAGAAAAAAAATGAAATCAGGAAAGTAAGAGAGAGAGAGAGAGAGAGAGAGAATTACAACCGTCTAACGTCACCAATTCCATAAAATTTGACACCCTCTTCTAAGTTAAAGGTATTATCTTAATGATAATATACTCGTATAACTGCGTACAGCTATGAACAACCGAACGAGAACTTGTTGCTAATACGATCGAATCCTATAGCAACATCACTTATTGTATTGATCGGCGTGTGAAAGTAATCGAATCCGATAACAACGTCTGATTATTGTATTCATCCGCGTGCGACGGTAATTACTGTATTCATGATATAATGTAGCTGAAGCTGATAAGGCAAAATTACGTGCATCAGCAACCTGGAAGAGGTCCCAAGCTTTTGTATGAATTCAAACGCAGCCGTGGTAAAAGAAAGAAATAATAGCATGAAAGAGCTCGTTTACTGTTGTCACACCGATAAAGATTAATCACCGTGTAAGGTTCTAATACCTATGAAAAAGAGTGAAAAAACGAACGGAATCGCTAAATTTACGCATCTAAGCTGAGGGAAAAAAACTAGCTTCTAATGAGACGTATTAGTCAAATTTGGCCTTAAATTACATCGTAAGACGAACAGCATGACTTCGTTTCATAAGTTAAGTATCCAGATACTCATTATGGTAAACTAGGAACAAAAACATTAGCCGAGACCAAGTGATATGGTTGAATCTGGAGACAAGGAAATAGACTAGCCGGCATCATTGTCTGTCTAAAGCCACGCCTGCTTACAACAGTGCTGTTTTGAAAAGCTTGTGTAATTGTAATTTAATTGAAAAAAATACATTAAATTTCAATTTAATTGAAAATTAATAAATTACATATTTAAAGTAATTAAATTAACTTTATTATAGGTCAAATATAATTTCAGTTGTCACTGTAATTTGATAATACCACTGGTAATTCTTTGTAACTGTAATTGACATAAGCACAATGTAATTACTGACGCCATTAGTCCGTTAAACGTATGAAGACGTCATACAACGAAATCCTTTTAGTATCTGACATCTAATCATATGCCACAAGATACCAGTATTGACTGTTAAATGTCCAACATAGTTGAAAACATGTTTGCTTCAAGAAAACACGTCTTCTTCAAGACGACAACCTGGCCTAAGTAAGAAAGAGTTGTTACGTTAGTTACGCTATCCAATCAGGACAAGAATGAGGTGGATACGGCGACGCAAACCCTTATTGGTCATCAGCTGATTCCAGAGCGTGAATGACTGCCGAGTTAGTATTTACACTACGCTAATATGATGATACATACAAAACAATTAATGCTTTAGTCGGACAGAATCTGATCTTCATTCTGTTCGATTACATTCCTATTGAATTATACTAAGATCGGATTTTCGTTCGTTTCAATTACACCTGTACTGAATTATCCGTAGTCAGAATGCCTGAGCCTAAAGCGTTAGCCACTATAAAAATCAGTCTACCTATATGTAGTACAGCGAATACTTTCGGCTAGGCAAGGCTACTGTACATTCATACGATATATCATCGTGAACAGTAGGCTAGTCGTAGTTAATTTATTCGATTTCTCTACATAACGAATTATCGTACGTCGATATGCGTTGAAACAGAGAATTAGTTGATATTAAAAATTACGCTATCGTATAAGTAGAGGAAAGTAACCTTAAAGACGAAAGATAAGTATTCAAACTCTTCAGAACCCGACAGACCCGAAACCAGATCTGAACGGCCAACCATGGCCTAAAAGATTCTGACGCAAGGAACTCGAAACAAGAAAACACCCAAGAGGCTCTAAGGACATTTTTCCCTCTATAAACTACTAATATAGAAAACCGACCGGAAGAAGCCTGCACTTCTCTTCCTAAACACTATTTAGCCTATTATCCCTACTCGTCTATATCTGACCTAAATTTTCATCATCCTGAACTTACAATCGAGGGGAGGGGAAATCTGCTGCCCAACAACTGCCTGCTCCGCGCCGGGGGGGGCCGGCAGAACCTACCCACTCGGAGGCTTGCGGTTCTCCATTACCCCCAGCACCCGTTAGGGCTGGTTCTGGAACAGGCAGGGGGGCTGAAAAAGAACGATTAGAATTCACTATATTCTACTAATAATACTATCTCTATTTTGGTTAAATTATTCGTCAGGCTAGAAATATGCTTAACATACTATATGATAACCTGTCCACTAATTTCTGGAATAACTAACTAATGTTTCGTTGTCTCCTGACCAAGACAACATCTGTGACTAGTATTGCACTAAACTTTCTACACGAAATAACGAAAAGAACGTCGATCATGTGTGCGGGTACTCATCCTACGCTTGAAGGGCGTGCAGAGCCGATGATCACCAACATATCCAGCAGTAGAAGGTAGAAGGCTCGATCGTCAAAACTGTAGATGAAGTAGAAGCAGAGGCGTTTGCAGTCGGCGACAACGTTATTTTAGAGCCGATGAGCACCAACATATCCAGCAGTAGAAGGCTCGATCGTCGAGGCGTTTGTAGAAGGCGATGACGTTTATTCCTAACTTATCCTTAGCGAGTACAAAGTAGCTATCCAAAGTGAAACGGGAAAATTCGTAGTTTGTAACCAAGATGCGAAAACTCTGAGTGGGGTCGGGCTAAATGACCAAAAGTTCGCCTGATGTGGGACTGATCCGCACAGCAAGGCGAACAAAAAACAATTGAGGAATGAGGAGACAGGCCACTGGTGGCAGGTATTTGCGGCAGCGTTGCCAACGGTAACACACAGGTAACTATTGACTAGATTTTACCTGCAGCGTTGGTAACACTGACAGTTTAAAATTACCCACTTAGTGGGTAAATATGTGGGGATATAGTTCGGGCTGGTCAGTGACCAGGGCTAATTCAGGTGTTCAGGGAGTGTATTGCAATAGAGGAGTTGTCCATTGCCAAGAATATGGGCAACGGTTCCGGAATCAGTAGCATCCTAACAGATGGAATCAGCACCTCGTCAGATGTCACATACTGCCTGCCATTTAATCGCTCATGGATTGGCACTAAAGCACCTGGTCCGCAAGACGCCATCCAACCCAAAGGCCAGCGGTTATCCTCCCACTTCGTCGATTTGGTTCTACATATTTATCCTCAAATCTGAAAAAAATAGAGAGAAGGATTTAGAGAAAATATAAATTTACAGATATTCGGAGAGAAACAATGACAGTGGGCTTACTTTTTAAATATAAAAAGAAACTGTTTTAACTGCAGTTTTCTTCCTCTCCATCAATAGATCTTATGGATTAGAAAAAAAAGAACTGGCGCTTTTATTAAGCCATACTTCAGTAATATTGCTATACACCGAACTTTTAACTTTTAAGACTTGAAGTGCATTGTTAAGAAACACTAAGGTTATTCTATAAAACTATGTATATATATATATATATATATATATATATATAGTATATATATATATATACAGTTCTTTAATATGCATTTAACCAAAACTATTTAAATATTAGAAACAGCTACGTCAGTTGTATTTTCTGCCAGACTTAGTTTTACAGTGAAATAATTAAAAGAAAATCTTTGGTTGTAGGCCTAATAGTATATAGTTAATGATTCGGAAAAGAGGCATAAGGAAAGTTGTCATAGCATAGTAACCTTAAACGACTTTTAAGTCAGTGCAATGTGTATTCAAACATTCACGAGACTCGTAGGAAAGCTAGCACGAACTTCCTCTGCGACTGTTTCCCGCCAAGCAACACTTCGAAGCGCAGGCGGTCGAAGCGGAGGCGGGATTTTTATAGACATTTAAACTGCTTCCTCAGTAATGACAATTCCCAACTCCCACCCTAGGTCAGATTATTAATATCTTCTCTTGCATTATTTCTCCCTGATTACATCGTAACTTCCATTAAAGATATTTGTCAGCAGGTTTAAAAAACCAGTGTAAGAGGAATTACTATTCATTAAAGCTTTAGCATATAGACAGACTAGGCCTATAATACAAAGTATATCACACCTAGGCTACCACGTAAAAATATAAGGCAAAATAAGTAATGTTCATTACCTGGTTTTCCTGGACGCCAGCAGTGCAGTCTTCCCTGTTGGTCGTTGCAAAAAGTCTTCTCGTCACAAAATATAACAGTTTTCCCAAAACTGCTCGCTCTTGGACAGATATTCGAGCGCAAAAAACACCCGAGACGATGGTCCATATGCGTCTGTGTAAGTAGAGGCTTGAGCGCAGGTTTCCTACATAGAAGACCAGCTTCTCGAAACCGACGTCTTACAGTGTCAACTGATGTTTGTATATTTGTTTCTTGTTTCACTGAAAATGATGACGAAAACGGTGTTTGGTTATAAAGTTAATTAACACTTCGTCTTCTTCTGCGGTTGGTGCAGCGGGGTCTCCAGATCTAGGGTGGCTTTTCAATCCTTCTCCGTCGTTGTATCGTTTTAGCCATCTATACACCAGTTGTCTTGTTGATATTAAGACGATTAGCTATGTCTTTTTTTGAAAATCTGGCGAGATGCAGCTCAACTATAGCTCTCCTTGTTGGGGGTGACGTTTCCGGTCGCTGTCGGGTTGCTCCCAACCATGTTTGGCAAATGACCACAGTTTACGTAATGTTAGGCCACGCCCACAACTACATCTCCGTTACGTTCATTACATTAAATAAATTACTATGATGGCTAACATGTAAATTCGTTTAATATTTACGTCTTTTCATATTTACCATGATTAAAAACTAAGGTGTTAATGTTTTTTCTAATGACCTAGCTATATTTTGATAAAAAATATATAACATTATACTATAAAACCATGCTAATGAACTGTATCTTTTTATGAGCGAAGTTCCAAATGTTTCGCCGTTGCAATTCAGTGTCATTAGAATGTGAAGAAGGTAAGAGTTGCCAGTTAGTCACTTTTTGAACGAAAATCACTGAAATCGGGTCACTCGAGTTTTGCTGCATACTGTACATCAAAAAGCTTCTCTTTGAAGAGCCATCACAGAGGAGATCCGCTGGAACAAGATAATCCTAAAGAACTCGAATTATCCCTTGTGACAACAACGCAGTTCCCAGCTGCAGTAGAAGCTACTGACATTTCCCACAAGTGAGCTTTGTTGCTGACAGTTGGAATATGGTTATTGAAAGGGAATTAGTTTGGAACTCGGCGTTCTGATTTTTTTTTGTTTTTAATAAAAAGATTTTTAGTAACCTTTTATTAAGTACTAGTTTTACATTAGAGGAAGGTCTCTTCGGGAATAAAGTGAAAGACATAATGAAATAATATCTTTAAGGATGAACGTTATGTAAACAGCTTCTTTGTATTTTATGGAGCGATGCAGTACCCCGCCCTAATAATAATCTTGCATTTTGATATATTTTAATCTGTTTGTTGATTTATTATTCTTTTTTTTTTTTTTTTTTAATTTTTGTTAAGTGTATTCTTCTTTTTGTATTTCCCCTTACCTGGTCTTACTTCTTGCTAATGAAACACCATATTCTTTGGATGCTTGGAATTTCACGGTTCAATGGTCCCTGTGGGGATGTCCTTATGAGTAGCCTCCATCTTCTGAATATAATATAATATAATATAATATAATATAATATAATAATAATTATACAATATCAACGCAATTTGCATGAACAGAAGGCTCGATGCCACGTGATTGTCCTACGGTCCCAAGGTAGCAATTCCTATAGGGGGAGGGGGGGGGGTGGATAATGCCGTCAGTGCACCTCATGCGGTGCACTGTAGGCATTACTTAAGGTTCTTTACGTCGTGCCTTCGGCCCCTAGCTGTAACCCCATTTCGTCTATTTTACTGTTCCTCCTTTCATATTCTCTTTCTTCCAATCTTACTCTCTAGCCTCTGCTAACAATTGATTCATAGTGCAACTGAGAGGTTTTCTCCTGTTACGCCTTTCAACGCTTTTACAGTCAATTTCCGTTGCAGCGCTGAATGACATCATAGGTCCCAGTGCTTGGCCTTTGGCCTAAATTCTATGTTCAATTCAGTTCCAAGGTAACGGGTTCATCACTTCCCGATTGTCAATTCACTGCTTAGAGTTCGGTCGAGAAAGCTAAAATACAGGAAATTATTATTATTATTATTATTATTATTTTTTTTTTTTTTTTTTTTTCGCTCTATCACAGTCCTCCAATTCGACTGGGTGGTATTTTATAGTGTGGGGTTCCGGGTTGCATCCTGCCTCCTTAGGAGTCCATCACTTTTCTTACTATGTGCGCCGTTTCTAGGATCACATTCATCTGCATGAGTCCTGGAGCTACTTCAGCCTCTAGTTTTTCTAGATTCCTTTTCAGGGATCTTGGGATCATTATTATTATTATTATTATTATTATTATTATTATTATTATTATTATTATTATTATAGTAGTAGTAGTGCACCGTTCGATATTAACCACGACTCCTGGTCCTGATAATGAAATGTCTTTCTGAATTTTTTCTTTTTTGTTTTGTTTTGACATTTTACTTAAAAAAAAATCTCTCTCCAGCTACAAAACCGAGGTATTGTTTATGTTAGAATTTGGACATCTTTCATTTCTTTCCTAATCACTAATTGAATAGGTTTTGTTTACCTTTTTTCTTGAGGTATGTAAACACAAGTTCCTTACGTAATGAACTGTGTTTATAGAAAAATCTTTGTACATTTACAGAAAATAAATATGAAAAATTTTGTTTTATTTTCGTTGTTAAAGGTAAATCTATCGTTATCTAGTAACATAGAAAATGTCTGTGTATATTTATAGCAACTGCTTCGTGGGAATACCCGAAGATATAGTGCGGAAAAATCGAATCGGATATAAAAAGTCAATTTCCGGCGAAAATCCAGTTTCTAATCGCCAGGCAGCCGGAGTTCCTCAACTTCGATACTGATCCATAATTAATACCGTCCACGAGAGGGTTCCCGGCAATTAAGCTCCGCCAGTAAATGACCTCTTAATTAAGGCCAGAAGCAACAACAAGGTCATTAGCCACTTAACTGCGGAGCTGTTCCTCGCATAGACTACATTACCCTCGTTGGGGTTAAATGCTGTTATTGCTGTTCATTCCGCTGCCGAACGACCTGGCTCGATGCGGAAGGGTTGAGCGAAATGTATACAGGTACCTTCCTTCTGCTTACTTTCGTTCGTAGGTTTACGTGCGTAATTCGTAACTGTATATTCGTTTGTTTTCCAAGCAAGTAAACCTACAACCGTATTGGGGTAGTGTTGTCAGTGCATCTCACGCGGTGCACTGTAGGCATTGCTTAAGGTTCTTTGCGTGTCCTTTCGCCCCTAGCTGCAACCTCTTTCATTTCTTTTTCTGTACCTCCGTTCATATTCTCTTTCTTCCATCTGACTTTCCCACCTCTCTAACAAAATGTTTCACAGTGCAACTGCGAGGTTTTCCTCCTATTACTTCTTCCAGATCTTCTTATTGCCCATTTCCTTTTCAGCGCTGAATGACCTCGTTGGTCCCAGCGCTTGGCCTTTGGCCGAATTTCCGTAAATCCAATCCTACAACATTACACGCACTTATATGATATAATAAACGCACACAGTCACACACGTGTGTGTGTATACTTTATATATACTGGCCTAGAAAAAATCTACATATACTGTATATATTAGTAGCCATTGACAGCTTTATCAGTGGCAAGCAAAAAGCTATATCTTATATAGTGATCAAGTCCACAGAAGGATGGACGAAAGCTATAATCTTTGTAAATATTTCCACAAATATATTTCGTCTGGATATACAAGAATATTACTGTGGATCCTTCTACTGATTACTATATGGCACGATATAGTTTTTTTGTAATGCATATTATATATATATATATATATATATATATATATATATATATATATATATATATATATATATGGGTGTGTATTTTTTTATGAATTTCACCACCAGGAATACCGCCGTCCTAATGTTGCATATTATTGCAAATATGTCCGCCACTTACAAAGGGATATAAGGGTGTCAGAACCTTGTAAACTATTGAGGATGCTTGTATGAAATGCATGTTTAGAGCTATTATTTATGCATTTTATATTCTGATGATTTTATACTGGTTCCTAAAGGTGTTCATCTTGTGAGCATGGTATCTGTAGGCATGATCAGTTCAAGTACACGAAATGCTAATAAAGTAAAGGATACCTGAACATATTGCCATTAGGCATCAATGTATGAACTATCCATTGAAATTGCACCATCGTGTCTGTAAAACCTTACGAGGAGGTTTGCATTTGCAAGTGCAAAGGAACTGCGTTCTTAGCAAAATTGCACAGGATTACAAAAGACCAATGCTCGGACGAAATTGCCTCCAGATGATCTCATAAATATCACAATTTCGCTGCAATTTCGTCTGCGGTTGCCGTCAGACATTAAAAAAGAAAAAAATCAATTTAATCACGCTCTCCCGTTTCTCTCTCTCTCCCGTTTCTCTCTCTCTCTCTCTCTCTCTCTCTCTCTCTCTCTCTCTCTCTCTCTCGCTTTCTTCGCGGTAAGAAAGGTTAAAGTTCACCTATCCGTATGTGTGAGGAGATGAAAAATCTGCGCTACTGCTTCCCCCTTGTGAATGAAACAGGAAGCACTGATTCCTTACACTTCAAGATATGCGCGGTCTGCTTAATTTCCCTTCTCATTCCTCCCACCCCCGGTGCAAACTTGGGGTTGCATCATCACCGCTGCTCGAACTTCTTGCTTTAAGTTACCTTCTTTTCTGTCACCTTCCCTCTTCCTTTTTATTATTTTTTAAGAATTTTCTCTCTTCCATTCTTTTATATCCTCTGATGCAATATAGTTCTGCCTGTGGGAGACTTCTGAGTTATTCCTAATTACTCTGCACTTACAGAGTTTGGATACGATTCCATATTTGATACCATCTTTTTCATAACTATTTCCCTTGTTGTCTGCTGCACCGTCCGCTGGTTTACTCCAGCACGGGACCTCTACTCTGAGGCCTAAGGCATGAAAGGATCGGGAGGCCTGACGTGGACCCACGGACTCCGCCCAGAATAAACCATAATATCCGCGGGCTTGGTAGGGTTCAGTCTTAAGAAGATATAGTTTCAGCGGCAAGAAGAAATTAAAAAAAAAAAAAATTCCGCCGAAGTTTCTTTTGCACACTCGAGTTTTCTGTACAGTGTATAATGCTTTATGAGCCGTGGCCCGTGAAGCTTTCAGTCATGGTCCGTTGGTGGCCTGTTCTATAGCGTTGTCAGACGCCCAATCACGACAAACTTTAACCTTAGGTAAAATAAAAACTACTAAATCCAGAGGGCTGGAACTGGTATGTTTGATGATTGGAGTGTGGATGATCATTATACCAATTTGCAACCCTCTATGCCTCGTAGTTTTTAAGACCTGAGAGCAGATAGACAAAAGTGCTGACGGACAGACAAAGCCGTCACAATAGTATTCTTTTACAGGAAACTTTAATACGCGTTAAAGAAAAAGCGGAAAAACCCACTC
>NC_061097.1:29168150-29170650 GCF_015104395.2 Macrobrachium nipponense
ACGTACATCTCTGACTCTCCCCGTTGAAGTTTGACGTCAAGCTTTGGAAGATTCTTCCTATTTGGCATACAAGTCCCAACTGCTGCAAATGGGAGTGAAGACATGAGTCTAACAGATGTGAAAAATCTGTCGAAACATAAGCATACTTCTGGTGCCCTTATTGTTTCTGAAAGCATCTTGACTACTCTTTCACCAAGAGTTCCTTCCATAAACTTGTGTTTCCTTTCCTTGATAGATATTGAAGTCATACACATAGCCAGTATTTGAGTCTGATCTTACCCAGGTTTTGATTCCTCGTTTCACTGGTTTCATAGGCAAATACTGTTTCATGCTGGAACGTCCTTTGAACTTTGTCATGCTTTCATCTATGGACTGAAATGTGCTGTCTGTTCTTGCAGCAAGAAAAGTTTTTTCAAGCACCTCACCACATCTTCTACATAGAATATCTTGGAAGATTCTGCTGGGTTTACTGGATTATTGAAGTACAGTTTCGAAAAAACTAGTTGAAATCTATCCCTTGAAATTGACTCGCTTATTTTTCCTCATTTCTTAGTGAGGACTTTCTTGACCTATACATTCTCATGGCAGGTACTCGATGTAAGACATCACTAGTGTGCATCCGAAGATTACATCAACTCTGAGAGACATGTGTGTTGAATATTTTTTTTTCTTCTTTTCAGCCAAAATATCAAGTCTCTCGTTAGTAATGTGCTATTTGTAGAAAAAGACTCTTTGGAAATAATCTTAGGAAGATGTCCAACTCTGATGAAGCTCTTGTTACAGACATAGTTACAATGCAGTCATGCTTATCTGGTATGTCATGCTTAGGCACAAAATTTGTAGTGTCTTTAGTTCACACATATTCCATACGTCTGTACGAATTATTTTCTGGGCTAGTGGTGCTTTCTAGGTCTTCCTCTTTCTGTGACTGTATCATCCTGTGATTCATCTGAAGAAGAATCGTTTGTTCCATCACTGTCAGTATCTGATGGTTCATAATCGTCGTCATCCTCTTCCAGTGCAAATTGTATATCCTCTTCCGTTAGCCTTCTTTACTCATCTGCAAGAAAACACAAGAAAACAATATCAATATATATATATATATATATATATATATATATATAGATATAGATATAGATATAGATATAGATATAGATATATATATATATATATATATATATATATATTATAGATATATATAGATATATATATATATATATATATATATATATCTATATATATATATATATATATATATATATATATATATATATATATATATATATATATATATATATATATATATATATATATATATATATATATATATATATCTATATATATATATATATATATATATAGATATATATATATATATATATATATATATTATATATATATATATATATATATATATATATATATATATTGCCTAGAGTCAAAAATCAGAAGGAAACAATGGCTAAGTTAGGTTAGGTAAACAAGGATGGCTATTCTGTGCACCTGCATACTATAATCTTTAAAAAGATACTCAACCAGCCACTAAAAAAGGACTTACTCTCAATAAAATTTAGTTTGTTATTTTCTTTTCATATCAAAGAAAACACTGCGGATAATATTATCCCAATTTTCATTACCTCAAAATCCTGATGGGACATTTTCATCCCAAGGAAAGAAAACATCAAATATTATAAAAAAATACAAAGCCTTGGAAAGACCTATCGAATCCCAAAGCTTCACGGATATGTTAACTTTGATTCTAAACATAAGATGATGTCATCTAGTATATGCTGATATGAAAAAAAACGTAAAATTTTCACTCACCTTTACAAGAAGCTTTACCTGTTGACGTGACAACCGACACGTGGGCGCTGGGTGCGTTCATTATATTTCTCTTCATACGTCTGGCATCAAGGAAACCCTAAAACACTGAAATATCCCACTCAATGGGCTTTACTGCAGTTAAATCCCTGTTCAGTGTAATTTAAGAAATTCTTGGGCCACAAAAATCACCCAATAGGATCTATGCATATGTGCATAGATAAATGAATCATAAAGTATATACATATATTTATGTGTGTATATTAAAATTTTTTACCTATATACACCACTATATGTATGTATGTATGTATATATATGTATAATGTGGAAGGTCACGATATTCACCTCACTATCAAAAGCGACATAGTTCAGTTGAAGGAGTGCTTTATTTATATTTCGTTTAAAACCACTTTGTCATTGTCAACGTAAGCAGTGATTTATATATGTGGTTGGTGGTCGACTCTTCATTGCTTGTATCAGTTTTTGATTATTCATATTGTGGTTCATTAATATTTTATGATATTGTTCCTGTTACGGGTGGATTTAGTTTATGTTATAATCGCTATTCGTTAATGATAAAGCGATTATATTGTTATTATGTTGTTATTCTTTCATACTTTTATTCATTAGAGTTGATTTTGTTTATGGTTATTTATTTTACGTAACTTTCTTGCCTACA
>NC_061097.1:29175650-29185607 GCF_015104395.2 Macrobrachium nipponense
AAAATGATTCATACATCGATTACATGAATCGAAGTAGAAACACTCCCTAAATCATGGATGTTTCGTTTTAATGGGATAGGGCTTTAGATGTAATTAAGTTGGTATTGCCTTGATGTTCATCCTAATGGGAATGAAAGGGATTACGAAGAGATGTGACGCATGAATATATAGGACACCCGTCAGGTATTAAAATAATTAATAAGAAATAATCTTATGATTTCAAAGCAGAATACTGAAATTCTTTCATGTTTGGGTGAAGCCTCCCAAAAAGGTTTTTAGGTTTGAAGCTTAGATGAAACAAGTATAAGATGCGCCGGAGAATCGAGTGTTCTGTACAACGTTTGAATGCTATATAATCATCAGCTATGACCCGTCCCATTTTCAGTTGCTCTGCAGGTGTGGTAGAGTGGGATGCGTCCCATGCCCCGGAATGTGCTGCCAGTTGCACTATCCATGGCTAATATTAACCTTGAATAAGATATAAAACTACTCAGGCTAGAAGGTTTGCAATTTGGCATGTTTGATGATTGGCGGGTGGATGATATAAATACCAATTTGCAGACCTTTAGCCTCAATAGTGTTTTAGATCTGAGGGCGTATAGAATAAAGTGTGGGCGGACGGACAGACAAAGCTGGCACAATAGTTTCTTTTACAGAATAATAGAAAGCCTCAAAGCTCTCTGGAAATACGAATAAAAGTAGCATTTCAGATTGTCATTAGATAAAAAAAAAATTCCTGTAAAAAATCTGATGGTGAATACCTATAACATAATGCGATAAGAATGTGAAGGATTTTTAGAAACTTCCTCAAACTCCTAAAACTAAAATAGCAAAGGGCGATTTGCACTTAAATGATAAAGAGTGAAAATCCTAAGCTTTAAGAGTTACAGACCCCGAGCAACATTTTTAAAAACTTTTTTTTTTTTTTATTTTTTTTCCTGAGTAAAATACAAGGAAGAAGTAACGCAAAGTCCTCCTTTCGTATTCCGAGCCAAGAACGCAAAAACTAGAATTTGTTCACTTTCAAAGGATTTCATGTCTGGAACTATATATATATATAGAGTTGCTGGATACCCAAGTCCCTCTTGATACTGGACGTAAAAATATGAAAGAAGAAGCCTTTCCTTGTGCGTAGAAATTTTATTTTTTCCTGCATTCGAGAAATGAAGGAAAAAGTAAAACAAAATGAAAGAAAAACTCGGGGGAAAACAACCTGGTTACAAGCCAACTTTTTTTAACAGTGAGTAGGAGAGAATTGAGCCTTGTCTGGTTCCGGAGGGAGAACAAAGGATTTAACCTTTCTTTATTCTCAGAAGTGAGAATACGGCTTGCTTTCCTTTTTATTTATTTATTAACTCTATTTTGACAGATCGTGATATATCTTTTTTTTTTTTTTACAGATCGTGATATATCTTTGGAAAGTAAAGTTGTAATGTAAATGTTCCTTTCCATCCGTTCATCTTCTAAGATCATTTTGAAGTTTTTTTTTTAACATCGTGATATATTTTTGAAGGTAAAGTTGCAGTGCAAATGTCTCTTCCATCCGTTCATCTTCTAAGTTAATTTGGAAGTATTTATAGCAGCGCAGAATTCAATGAACTATTTGTCAGTAGAGAATATCCGAATAATATTCTTATCAATAAAAGGGATGAGTTAAAATTATTTGTCTCAGTGAAAAAGCAGCCTTCTTAATGATTCAAATAGCGATTACCTTGCATATTCCTTGGACACTAGCTAAAATATGGAAATAAAAATACAAGAAAAAATGCCGGTAGAATGATGCAGAGCGGCTTAGGAGACTTTTTCCTAATAATAGAACAGACAGCGGTCAACAATTTATGATAATAAGTTTTAATGATTTAAGAAACAAAGTAGAGGATGAGGGGGTGATGTTTAAAGATTTCGCTTCGGGATCTAATTGAAAGTACGAAGATGGAGCGATTATTAGTAGGTGAAAAACATCCATTTTGATAATGGAAAAATAGTTCAGGATTGAAGTCCCAGGGGAAGCAGCATTCTATACATTATGTAAAAGATCTAATTGTTTAAATAACGAAATGAAGATGCAGTATTCCAAAGCAATTTCCAATCTGAACTTGAGTTTTGAGAAATTGAGAAAATTATACAATTGAGAGTAAAAGTCCTTTTGTAATGTGAAAAATAAATACACGGCGGCAAAAAGGTATACCGATGCATTACAGAAATAACTATTGGTGCCATATCCTCTCCAGACTGCTGCCGTGAGAATGTTGATCCCAATGGGGCCAAACCTCCTCCAGGAAGCTGCTATCGGGAATCGATCGTTGGACTTCGGCTTGTGAGACGTGTGGCTGGTCCACGGCCACCTACAGAGGAGGCCTTGTCACTGGATTAGTGACGTAGGCAGGTTGAGGAGAGCGCCTCAGTGGCGTGGTTGGTATGGTCTTTGCCTGTCACCGCGTGGCCGCGAGTTCGATTCTCCAACCATTCCACTGAGGGTTAGTGATGTGTATTTCTGGTGATAGAAGTTCACTCTCGAAGTTGTCCGGAAGTCACGTAAAGCCGTTGGTCCCGTTGCTGAATAACGACTGGTTCCATGCAACGTACCATACAACAATTTCTATTCTTCAAATAACTTCTTATTGTTAATAGCATTTCGTCTGTGAAATGTTTGAAGTTTTCTGTGGTAATCAAAACAGGGAAAGGAAACATTCTAGCCAATTTACTCGTACTCGACGAATCTGCTTCAACCTCCTTCGGAAATGACCACTTTTGTATCTTCGTTTCCAATGTTAGAGAACGCCATTGGATAATGTTTTCGGTCCTTTTTAGGAAAGGCAATGTGAGAGAAATATCTCCGAAACTCGTTTGGGCGATGACCGAATCATGAGATTTCTATCAGGTAGAAACCGAAACGAAAACGAAACGACCTGAAAAGAAGAAATATAAAAATGAAAAATATTGTAAAAATGAAAACGAAAATAGTGGAAATTTTGGAAGAGGATTGGAGGAAAGTGTACGGTATTGCAGAAGAAAAAAAAAAAAAAAAAAAAGAACGAAAAAACTGCCCGAAAATCCTCACTGTCTCTTCCGGCGGAAATAACCGACTTCTACTTCCGGTAAGTTTCCTGGAGGAGGAGGAAGAGGAGGAAAAGCGAAGCTTTCCTTTTTCCAGAACCGGAGATCTTGCCGATTGCTCCTCCTTGAATGGTAAAAGCTTATGGTCTTGTTAGAGGACGGAGAGAAAAACAGACGACTAATCATTTATTTTCTGTTGGTCGTTTAGGTATTTGGATTCTGTTCAATTAATTATTATTATTATTATTATTATTATTATTATTATTATTATTATTATTATTATTATATTCAAGATGGAACCCTATCCATATGGAAACAAGCCCACACAGGGGCCATTGATTTATATTCAAAATTCAAACTCCAAAGAATGCGATTCATTGCGAAGTAGTCAGATGACGTAATACGGAAAGAAGAGATCCAATTCTAAATAAGAACAAAGATAAATTAATAAATTAACAAATAGATCATCACGAATTAAAATGCAATGATAACATATTAGGCCAGTAATGCATTGCACCTTTGCTTGAACTTCAGAAGTTCCTATTCGACGACTTCCTCAGTAGGGAGGCTGTTCCACAATCCACCGGAGTGAGGAACAAAGGACCTCTGGAAAACTAATGTTCACCTTCCCTATATATCCCCAATAATAGGCCTCCATGCACTTCCAACGTTACTTACTGACAAGTCACTGAAGCAAAAATGTATTACTATTCCAAACCACTCGGTCTTATTCCATTTCTCGCTTTTCGATCTTCCCTTCTTTTTCCTTCGCTCTTTGTTCACTGAACGCAGACGTTGAGCCTTTTCTCTCAGATCTGTTCATTGCCAAAAGCATCATCCAGCTTTCATGCAATTAACGTATTCGCTGGCATGTCCTTCCGCGCGCTTCATTTTTGATGCTAGCTCGTAAGGGCTCGTCACTAGGCTTTTTCAGTTTTCTATAAAAGAAAACTATTGAGACGGCTTGTCTGTTCGTCAGCACTTTCCTGTCCACCCTCAGACTTTCAAAAACTACTGATGCTAGAAGGCTGCAAATTGGTATGTTGATCATCCACTCTCCAATCATCAAACAAACCAAATTGCAGCCCTCTGGCCTCAATAGCTTTTATGTTATTACGGTTAAAGTTAGCCATGATCGTTCATCTGCCAACGACAAAAGCAGGTCACCACCGGACCGCGGCAGAAGTTTCATAGGTAGTGGCTGAGATAGTTCATACAGCATTATACGCTGAACAGAAAACTTGATTGCACCGAGGAGACTTCGACGAATTTTTTACTTGTTATACAACACGAATCTTATTGCCTTAGATACGTTTAATAGCTAGCAGAACCAGGTAAGGTTGTGTATTCATTATTGCCGTCTGAAAGCATTTTATAAATCATAGGCGTCACTATAGGGTTAGGAAAAGCCACTGCATTCTGTTTTTCTCATATAGTGAACTAATGGCACTTCTTTTGTAAGACTGCCTTCATTTCATGAAAAAACAGGTTTCCTTAATATTTCTCTACATGATCAACAGGAAAAAACATTTCCATCAGCTTTCTCGTAAGTTGCAACAGACACGGGTACGTTTCTGGAAACCCAAGAGTAAGATTCATCCCCGTGGAAAAGAGAGATGTGACTTTTCTCAAGACACTGCCCACGAAAAACATAAGAATTGCATTTGTATTGACAGAGGAGCTCGGGAATTCTATAGCATTAAGGTTGCTTCAGCTACCAATACGTTCGAGCAATTGCTCTGAAGTGTAACTCTTCTTCAGTTACCTCTGTTATATGAAACTGTAATTAATCCTAAACTATTTATACTTTTACATTTTGACTGAATGATTGGTTCCACACAGTGCTGTGAAAACATGTATATGTATGTGTTGTGTGTAGATGTAGATATGAGATATATATATATATATATATATATATATATATATATATATATATATATATATATATATATATATATAAATATAGCTGGTTCCAGTCACACCAATTTCTGTATTAGAACGCGACTTTCTGAAACCACACTGAAGGGTAAAAATATGTTTGGTTTTTATGAAACCCACAATCAATCGAGGATGACTTTTGAAAAAAAAAAAAAGAAAAGAAAAGGCAAGAGGATAGAGTACCGTCCTCAAAAGATGGACATCAAGTATCCTTTTTTTAATTCAATGGGTAACATCCTAAAACGATTCCAGTAGGGAAATCGGTTAATTAAGAATTCAAAATACACACACGGTATATATATATATATATATATATATATATATATATATATATATATATATATATATATATATATATATATATATATATATAGCTACATACATACTACACATATCATTAGATGATAAGTAAAAAAAAATCGAAACCATAAATATTTCATGCAGAGTATACGATTCATTTAGTAAACATCTGTAGGCAAGAAAGTTACGTAAAATAAATAACCATAAACAAAATCAACTCTAATGAATAAAGTATTGAAAGAATAACACATAATAACAATATAATCGCTTTATCATTAACGAATAGCGATTATAACATAAACTAAATCCACCCGGTAACAGGAACAATATCATAAAAATATTAATGAACACAATATGAATAATCAAAACTGATACAAGCAATGAAGAGTCGACCACCAACCACATATATAAATCACTGCTTACGTTGACAATGACAAAGTGGTTTTAACGAAATATAAATAAAGCACTCCTTCAACTGAACTATGTCGCTTTTGATAGTGAGGTGAATATCGTGACCTTCCACATTCATACATATATATACATACATACATACATATACGTGTGTATATAGGTAAAAATTTTAATATACACATAAATATATGTATATATTTATGATTCATTTATCTATGCACATAGCATAGATCCTATTGGGTGATTGTTTTTTGTCCCAAGAATTTCTTAAATTACACTGAACAGGGATTTAACTGCAGTAAAGCCCATTGAGTGGGATATTTCAGTGTTTTAGGGTTTCCTTGATGCCAGACGTATGAAGAGAAATATAATGAACGCACCCAGCGCCCACGTGTCGGTTGTCAACGTCAAACAAGGTAAAGCTTCTTGTAAAGGTGAGTGAAAATTTTACGTTTTTTTTCATATCAGCATATACTAGATGACATCATCTTATGTTTAGAATCAAAGTTAACATAATCCGTGAAGCTTTGGGATTCGATAGGTTCTTTCAAGGCTTTGTATTTTTTATAATATTTGATGTTTTCTTTCCTTGGGATGAAAATGTCCCATCAGGATTTTTGAGGGTAATGAAAATTGGGATAATATTATCCCAGCAGTGTTTTCTTTGATATGAAAAGAAA
The DNA here is from genome assembly GCF_015104395.2 of Macrobrachium nipponense. NCBI lineage: Eukaryota > Metazoa > Arthropoda > Malacostraca > Decapoda > Palaemonidae > Macrobrachium > Macrobrachium nipponense. The sequence goes on from NC_061097.1 coordinate 29,182,037, forward strand.
ATAACAAAACTAAATTTTTATTGAGAGTAAGTCCTTTTTTAGTGGCTGGTTGAGTATCTTTTTAAAGATTATAGTATGGCAGGTGCAACAGAATAGCCATCCTTGTTTACCTAACCTAACTTAGCCATTGTTTCCTTCTGATTTTTGACTCTAGGCAATATATATATATATATATATATATATATATATATATATATATATATATATATATATAGATATATCGATATATATATATATATATATCAATATATATATATATATATATATATATATATATATATATATATATATATATATATATATATATATATATATATATATATATATATATATATATAAAATATATATATATATATATCTATAATCTATATCTATATCTATATCTATATCTATCTATATATATATATATATATATATATATATATATATATATATATATATATATATTGAATATTGTTTTCTTGTGTTTTCTTGCAGATGAGTAAAAGAAGGCTAACGGAAGAGGAAATACAATTTGCACTGGAAGAGGATGACGACGATATGAACCATCAGATACTGACAGTGATGGAACAAACGATTCTTCTTCAGATGAATCACAGGATGATACAGTCACAGAAGAGGAAGACCTAGAAGCACCCACTAGCCCAGAAAATAATTCGTACAGACGTATTGGAATATGTGTGGACTAAAGACACTACAAATTTTGTGCCTAAGCATGACATACCAGATAAGCATGACTGCATTGTAACTATGTCTGTAACAAGAGCTTCATCAGAGTTGGACATCTTCCTAAGATTATTTTCCAAAGAGTCTTTTTCTACAAATAGCACATTACACTAACGAGAGACTTGATATTTTGGCTGAAAAGAAGAAAAAAATCATTCAACACATGTCTCTCAGAGTTGATGGTAATCTTCGGATGCACACTAGTGATGTCTTACAATCGAGTACCTGCCATGATGAATGTATAGGTCAAGAAAGTCCTCACTAAGAAATGAGAAAATAAGCGAGTCAATTTCAAGGGATAGATTTCAACTAGTTTTTTCGAAAACTGTACTTCAATAATCCATGTAAACCAGCAGAATCTTCCAAGATATTCTATGTAGAAGATGTGGTGAGGTGCTTGAAAAAAACTTTTCTTGCTGCAAGAACAGACAGCACATTTCAGTCCATAGATGAAAGCATGACAAAGTTCAAAGGACGTTCCAGCATGAAAACAGTATTTGCCTATGAAACCAGTGAAACGAGGAATCAAAAACCTGGGTAAGATCAGACTCAAATACTGGCTATGTGTATGACTTCAATATCTATCAAGGAAAGGAAACACAAGTTATGGAAGGAACTCTTGGTGAAAGAGTAGTCAAGATGCTTTCAGAAACAATAAGGGCACCAGAAGTATGCTTATGTTTCGACAGATTTTTCACATCTGTTAGACTCATGTCTTCACTCCCATTTGCAGCAGTTGGGACTTGTATGCCAAATAGGAAGAATCTTCCAAAGCTTGACGTCAAAACTTCAACGGGGAGAGTCAGAGATGTACGTTTGTAATGAAGGCATTCTGGTAGTTTCCTGGCAAGACACCAAGTGTGTCACGATTCTGAGTAATTGTCATAATACAGAAATAGGTGTGACGCAAAGAAAAAAATTAAAGATGGAACAAAAAAAGATCTGCAGTGCCCTGAAGCTTTTATATTTTATAATGATCATATGGGGGGTGTTGACTTAGGGGGATCAAATGATAACTCTGTATGACCTTGACAGAAAGAGCAAGAAAATGGTGGATCAAAGTATTTTTCAGACTTCTAATGACAGCGGTGTACAATGCACATGTTATTCACAACGAAATCAACCACAAGAAGCGCCCTTTCATTGACTTCTTAGTAACATTAGCAGAATCTTTGATTGAAGAGGGAAGGGAAAATCTGCCACAGAGAAGAGTACGAAGTTTAGGACGGCCTTCCAAAACTTCTAAGGAGCTGAAGAATGTTGACCATATGCCCGTGCATGAAGAAAGCCGTCGAAGATGCATAAGATGCTCTTCAAGGAAGAAAGAAAAGCGAACAAGGTATCAGTGTCAAAACATGCAAAGTTCCACTTTGTTTACAATGTTTTCCTATCTACCATACATAGACAGTTGAGTAAAAAGCCTCCCAATCATATAGTTATAAGGCTGTTTTTCATTTCACTTTTTTCAAAGGAAAATATAATTATATTGCCTAAGAATTTTCAATGGTGTATGTGTTTTTTTTTTTCTCAGTTACTTATCCCAAAAAGCTACATTTATTTTGCCATTATATAGTTTGATGTTTTGTTTTTCTCTTCAGGTACAATATACTTATAATAAATGTACACTTATAACTTTGCATTTAATTCCAACATTCCTATATACGCAATATGTATTTTCAACTTTATTGTCCTAACTGGGATCAAACAATCCCAATTTGAATTTCAATATAACACTATTGGGATTTTTATGTCCCAGTGTAAAAAAACAAAGATAAGCTTAAAAAAAAACTTTGTGGTGAATATATATCATTATCTATGATCCAATGATGCACTAAGCTCAACAGATGATAAAAATTTCAAGCTTTGCAAAAGTAGGCTTGAAAGGGTTATACATATATATACATACATAACATACATATACGTGTGTATATAGGTAAAAAATTTTAATATACACACAAATATATGTATATATTTATGATTCATTTATCTATGCACATATGCATGTTTGCGTATGCATAAAGGCACATACGGACTCACACTCATTATATATATATATATATATATATATATATATATATATATATATATATATATATATATATATATATATATATATATATATATATATACATACTTCATCGCTGGTGGGTTCAATCCTCAGTGAAATAGGCATGGGGATACGGAAGGACATGGCACACATAGGATTCCTTTATTGCTAGCGACGTTTCGAGACAAAAGTCCCATCTTCAGGCTAAAGGCAAGAAATAAATGTTACATCAATACAAAGCAATTAGAAAGTTAACGTAAAATTATTATGAATTAAAGTGTTTCTAAGTAAAATTACGAATTAAAATATTTCTAAGAATGAGTATTACAGCAATACATAACACATTCAAGAAAAAGAAATGTAAAATTATGAACAATTAAAATATTTCTAAGTAAAATTACGAATAAAAACATTCAAAAATATATACAAAAAATCTTTAAAAAATATTCAAAAATTAGGAAAATACCCTGCTCAAGCAGAGTTCCGCCGCCTTCCGTGTCAGGACGGTGGAAAAAGTCAAGAAGAGGCAAAGAACAAAGTGACGTGGCTTTATGCTATATACAAAGGTACTGAGGTAGTACTAGTATGGTTGTTTAAGTGAAGGTACCAATTTCTTAACTGCCAAACTTTCAAGAAGGAGGAGGTGGTGTTCGTATGGTGACATCATAATGTTAAAATTTATCTTTGCCTTACAGATTCTGGCGTGATTCCTAATATTTGATTGTTCAGAGGTGGATAATTTGCTGCCCATTCGGTAACTCACATCTCTATGAGCATCACATCTCACTTTGAGCAACC
>NC_061097.1:29186107-29202086 GCF_015104395.2 Macrobrachium nipponense
AATTGTCGTCATGCACACGATTCCAAATTCATCAAAGAAAAGAGAGAGAGAGAGAGAATGAGGGGTATATCAACAGATGCCAGGCGGAAGAACAAGTTCGTTCCTGGGTCGTGCAAGTGCAGTGTTTGCATCATTAGCAACCTTGTTGTGATGCTAATGACGGAACTTGGGTGGTGTGCATATAAAACAGACATCGACCTCCTCCTCCTCCTCCTGGGGACAGTAACTCAGATTTGCTCAGTTGCAAATAAGAACCCTGTGGTGGAGTACCTGCGTCCCTTCTACTGTTGTGCTTTTATTTCACATTCTTTTATTTTTTATTTTACATTTCTTTAAGCAAATAACTCTGCCACAAATAATTTATTACAGAACTCCAAAATTACACGATATGTTTGCCTGATATACATTCAGCATACGACATGCCTTTAACATTTGAAAGCGATTCACAACAAACCGCGATCATTTGTAAATGTTTCTTATCAATTAGGTGAAATAAAATGGTAAATGGTAGAGTTCTTGAATATCAGATTACCTATTAACTTGAACCACTATTTGAAACCCATCCAAAACAAACTACAGCTATCTTCAAATGTTTCTTTTTTGGTAAATGAAATATAAAGGTAAATTCCTTGAGTGGTATCAGATTACCCATTAATTTTCTCTGTATGGTCCACAGGAGACTTGCAAGTCTAAAGATCAAAAGAAGTGGTAAATCTCATGTTCTCAAATCCTGAAGGCTCTAAAGTCTTAGAGAAATCCAAATGGGAACAACAGCTTTTCCCTTGTAGGTGAAAACGATGATTTGGAATTCATGGGGAGACAATGATGAGTTACAAGGAGTTGCAAGGATTAGGATGTCTCAAAGACTTATTAGGAGACATCGTATGCACACTTATTTCTTGGAGCAGGTTTTACTGTTCATTCACAGTGCCCTAAGGATTTTTGTCTAGCATTTTTTTTTAACTCTTCCACACTGTTGCTGTTTACAACTTCTGGTGGCAGTTTATTCCAGCGTCACAGATCTTGTATGTGAAGAAGTTCCCGCAATGAGATGAGATGTATCTCTTCAGCTTTAGTTCCATCGATTTCTTGTCTGGTTTTCGTTTAACGTATATAAGTTACGTCTACTTTTGTTATGCCTTTCAGTATTTTGAATGTTTCTATTAGTAGTTGTCCTCGCAATCGTCGTGTTTCTAAGCCATACATGTTCAGGCTCTCTAGTCGTCTTTGGTAACCTATTTGCCTGAAGGATGGAAGATTGAAAGGAGGAAGTACATATGGTGATGAAGGTTATGAGGGTACATGAATTCCGGGAGGAAAGTAAGCATGAAGGTAGGATGAGTGGAAGGAATGAATCATATAATGGAATAAATAGCGGGCATGAGAGAGAGTGGAATGAGAGAAGACGTGAATTACAGAATAAGGGAATCAAGCCTTACTGGAACAGAAAGCATATTAGGACGTAGAATTTGAACAGATACTTAAATGAACTATCGCCAACTCTTATATAAAAACTTAACTATAGATTCAAACAGATGGTGCTTCTCTCGAACTCCAAAAATCCTTGCAATTCATTTTGGTGTCTATTGCTTATCTAGAATTTTTTGTTCCCCTCATCAGGGAAGTCGCATTTGAAGCAAGGAAGAAAAATTCCGTTTCCCCTTCAGATTTCCCCTCCGCCTTTTTAATCCCCAAACCAAACCTCCACTTCCTTCGGAAGTTCTGAAAGAATCCCGCGATCGATCCCGGCAGGAGTCGCACCAACAGTTTCCGAGAGATAAATCATCTGCGGCCGATGAGTGAGGGACTCTAAATATGCAGAGGAAAAAGTCTTATTTCGTTTTGATATTTTATCTCTCTCTTGACCTTTGGAAGGGGATAACTCTCTCTCTCTCTCTCTCTCTCTCTCTCTATCTTCTCCTCTCTCTCTCTCTCTCTCTCCTAGCCATAAAGTGAACTTGAAAATGGAGAATAAATTACGAAATTACTTGTTCCAAGACTCGGTTTTCACTCACGTTCATTCGTGCTACATTGGATATATGCATACATACATACATACCTATTTTATATATATGTATGTATAATATATATATATATATATATATATATAGGATAATATATATATATTATATTCACATGTATGTATACACACACACACACACACACACACAATATATATATATATATATTAGATATGATACCTATATATAGATATTTCACATGTATGTATACCACACACACACACACACACACATATATATAATATATAATATAATATATATTATAATTATATATATATATATACTATAATATATTATATATATATATCATGCACACTTTAGTTTGAACTGTTTACATATTTGACCAACAGGTCGACAGGTGAAAATAATAATGCCACTTGAAAATATTCTATTTAATATTCCCTGTTTTAAAGGGGAGAGGGAGCATAACTTTAATAAATTTACAAGCAAATAACTTACTTTGTTTCAGATGTATCTATTTTGTTTATTATCAATTAAATATTTTCTATCCGGTCCTCCTCCTCCTCCTCCTCCTCCTCTCATCGAGACACTTAGTACATGGGGCTGCCTCCTCGTTATGACAATGCCACACATGGCCCCTTCCCAGGATTTGCACTCTGGATTATGTTGTGGCCATCTTCGGTGTCCTCACTATTGGAGACCCAGAGGGTCTCTTGCTTAAGAGAAATTGTCTCTATATCTTTGTACAACTCTTGTATACACTAGGTGACAGTATACATTTGTTTCATAGCCTTAACATAATATTTTTATTTCACATCCAATTGTTGTAATTTGGAAAGAACACAGTTTGTTTGCATGAAAAAAAGCTGGACATGGCATTTTTTGTTATATGTAAAATTATATAACAACTTATTAATGTCAAGTCTAAATGAATCTCTAGTTACAAACAAAGAACATAACAATCTAGTTAAATTGAACTGAATATAGAATTTAGGCCATAGCCCAAGCACTGGGACCTATGAGGTCATTTAACGCTAAAACGGAAATTGACAGGAAAAGGTCTGAAAGGTGTAACAGGAGGAAAACCTCAAAGCAGTTGCACTATGAATCACTTGTTATGAAAGGGTGGAAAGATAGATGGAAGAAAGAGAACATGAAAGGAGGTACAGTAAAAGGAACAACAGGGGCCGAAGGCATGCTGCAAAGAACCTTAGGTAATGCCCTCAGGACGCCCCTACCACCCCCCAACGGGGTAACCCTCTAGTCACACAGTGGTTCCCAAACTGGGGGAAATTTGAAGCTATCAGGGGGGAAATAATTACACTACCTACTAACTAAAAAAATCTCAGATGGATTTTCTCATGTCTGAGAGAGAGAGAGAGAGAATGCCTGTTGTAGATGGCGGGACCGTATCTACCAGGTTCGGTTCTCGTAACTATATGTTTATCAGTATATTTGTACATTTGAAAAATAAATGATCGAAGAGGAGATACATCTAGAATATTACCATCTTCCGTTGGTTGGAATTTTGACTGTCCTGATTTCGTCCCCGTCCACTTGGACGGTGGTTCGATCCCATGGGGGGGACGAAATTATTATCAATTAAAAAATTCCCCTTCGGTACATATATGAAAATATATCATTTGGGAGGTAAAGTGAATTTAGATATTAAAGGACATTTGTAGCTTGAATTGATATATATACATGTATGTATGAAATACATATGCATATATATATATATATATATATATATATATATATATATATATATATATAATATATATGTATATATATGTATACTATATGTATATGCATTAACATGCATGTATATAATTTAATGATTTGTATGTATGTATGCTTAATGTATATATATAGTATATATACGTTATACATACATATAGTGTACATAGATAATTAAATTATATATATGTATAAATATATATATATATATAGTGTGTGTGTATATTATTATAATATATATATATATATAGGATATATATATCTATATATAGGATATATAGGCAAAGGACATGGCACATTACGTACGATTCTTTATTGCTAGCTTCGTTTCGAGACAAATTCCCATCTTCAGGCTAAAGGCAAGAAATAAATGTTATATCAATACAAAACAATTAAGAAAGTTAACGTAAAATTATTATAAATTAAAGTGTTTCTAAGTAAAATTACGAATTAAAATATTTCTAAGAATGAGTATTACATCAATACATAACACATTAAAGAAAAAGAAATGTAAAATCATAAACAATTAAAATATTTTCTAGTAAAATTACGAATAAAAACATAAAATATATATATATATATATATATATATATATATATATATATATATATATATATATAATATATATATAAAATATTGAATCCTAGAAACTATTGGTAGCTTCCTAAAACACAGAGAAATTGCCCTCCTTGATGCAATCCGTTGTAGTGTATTTATTTAATTGCTGCCGATGTGATCAGCAGACCTCGTAGGAAGTACGAGCCGGTTGCTCAAAGTGAGATGTGATGCTCATAGAGGTGTAAGTTACCAAACGCGCAGCAAATTATGCACCACTGAACAATCGAATATCAGAAATCACGCCAGAATCTGTAAGGCAAAGATAAATTATAACATTATGGTGTCACCATACGAACACCACCTCCTCGTTCTTGAAAGTTTGGCAGTTAAGAAATTGGTACCTTCACTTAACAACCATACTACCTCAGTACCTTTGTATATAGCATAAAGCCACGTCACTTTGTTCTTTGCCTCTTCTTGACTTTTTTTCCACCGTCCTGACACGGAACGGCGGAACTCTGCTTGAGCAGGGTGTTTTCCTAACTTTTTAATATTTTTAAAATATTTTTTTATATATAGTTTTGAATGTTTTTATTCGTAATTTTACTTAGATATATTTTAATTGTTTATGATTTTACATTTCTTTTTCTTGAATGTGTTATGTATTGCGGTTATACTCATTCTTAGAAATATTTTAATTCGTAATTTTACTTAGAAACACTTTAATTTATAATAATTTTACGTTAACTTTCTTAATTGTTTTGTATTGATGTAACATTTACTTCTTGCCTTTAGCCTGAAGATGGGACTTTGCCTCGAAACGTCGGTAGCATAAAGAATCCTTTGTAATGTGCCATGTCCTTCCGTATCCCCATGACTATTTCACTGAGGATTAACCCACCAGCGATGAAGTATATATATATATATATATATATATATATATATATATATATATATATATATATATATATATATATATATATATATATATATATATATATATGATAATATATATATATATAGTATATATATATATATATATATATATATATATATATATATATATATATATATATATATATAATGAGTGTGACTCCGTATGTGCCTTTGTGCATACGCAAACATGCATATGTGCATAGATAATTGAATCGTACATATATACATATATTTGTGTGTATATTAAAATTTTTTACCTATATACACACGTATATGTATGTATGTATGTATGTAGTATGTATGTATGTATATATTGTATAATGTGGAAGGTCACGATATTCACGATCAAAAGCGACATAGTTCAGTTGAAGGAGTGATTTATTTATATTTCGTTAAAACCACTTTGTTAACGTAAGCAGTGATTTATATATGTGGTTGGCGGTCGACTCTTCATTGCTTGTATCAGTTTTGATTATTCATATTGTGTTCATTAATATTTTATGATATTGTTCCTGTTACTGGTGGATTTAGTTTATGTTGTCATCGCTATTCGTTAAAAATAAAGCGATTATATTGTTATTCTTTCAATACTTTATTCGTGAAAGTTGATTTTGTTTATGGTTATTTATTTTACGTAACTTACTTGATTACAGATGTTTACATAAATGAATCGTATACTGTGTATGGAATATTTATGGTTTTTTTTTCATAATTATCTAATGATATGTGTGATTACCTAGTATATAGATATATATATATATATATATATATATATATATATATATATATATATATATATATATATATATGTGTGTGTGTGTGTGTGTGTGTGTGTGTGTGTTTGTTGTGAATGTCCTTAATTAACTGATTTCCCTGCTGGGAATCGTTTTAAGATGTTACCCCTTGTGGAATTAAAAAAAAAGGTAATTGATGTCCATCTTTGAGCACGGTACCCTTTCATCTTGCCTTTTTTTTTCATTTTTTTTAAATGTCAACCCCTCGATTGATTGTGTAATTCATTAAAAACAAATATATTTTTACGCTTCAATGTGGTTTCAGAAAGTCGCTTTCTAGTACAAGAATTGGTGTGCCTGGACCCAGCTGTATATATATATATATATATATATATATATATATATATATATATATTATATATATATATATATATATATATATATATAGATATAAATATATTTATATATATATATATATATATATATATATATATATATATATATATATATATATATATATATATATACACATACATACATACACGTTTCCCCAGCATTGAATTGTAGCATCGTCATATAGAAAGCACTTTGTGTAAAGTAATCATTCAGTCAAAATGTAAAAGTGTAAATAGTTTAGAGATAAAATACTATCTCATATAACGAGGTGAACTAAGTAGAAGAGCAGTTAGCAACCGAACACAACCATTAAGATGTGTAAAAGAGCTCTTCTGAGCAATGGCTCGAACGTATTGGTAGCTGAAGCTAACTTAACGCTATAGATTTCCCGAGCTCGTTTTTCAATACAAATGCGATCCTTCCGTTTTTCGTGGGCAGTGTCTTGAGAAATTCACATCTCACTTTTCAACGGGCGATGAATCTTCCTCTTGGGTTTTCAGAAGTGTATCCGCGTCTGTTGCATTTTACGAGAAAGCTAATGGTTCCATTTTTTCTGTTAATCATGTTGAGAAATATAAAGGAAACCCGTTTTTCATGAAATAAACTCAGTCTTACGAAAGAAGTACCTTTAGTTCACTATATGAGAAAACAGAATGCAATAGCTTTTCCTAACCCCATAGTGACGCTTATGATTTAAAAAATGCTTTCAGACGGCAATAATGAATATACAACCTTACCTGGTTCTGCTAGCTACTATACAGTATGTTAAGATATCAGTGTTCTTTATGTATCTAAGGCGATAAGATTCGTGTTGTATAACAAGTAAAAAATTTCTCGGTGCAGTCAAGTTTTCTGTACAGCGTATAATGCTGTATGAATCTATCTCAGCCACGACCTATGAAACTTTCTGCCGCGGTCCGGTGGTGACCTGTTTTTAGCGTTGGCAGAAACACGATCATGGCTAACTTTAACCTTAAATAGAATAAAAGCTACTGAGGGCTGCAATTTGGTATGTTTGATGATTGGAGGGTGGATGATCAACATACCAATTGGCAGCCCTCTAGCATCAGTAGTTTTTAAGATCTAAGGGCGGACAGAAAAACTGCGGATGGACAGACAAAGCGATTTCAATAGTTTTCTTTTATAGAAAACGGAAAATGCCTAGTGACGAGCCATTACGAGCTAGCATCGCAAATGAAGCGCGCGGAAGACATGCTAGCGAATACGTTAATTGCATGAAAGTTGGATGATGCCTTTGGCAATGAACAGATCTGAGAGAAAAGGCTCAAGTTTGCGTTCAGTGAAGCAAAGAGCGAAGGGAAAAGAAGGGAAGATGGAAAAGCGATGAATGGAATGAGACCGAGTGGTTTTATTAGTAATACATCTTTGCTTCAGCAACTGTCAGTAAGTAACGTTGGAAGTGTATGGAGGCCTATTAGGGAATTTATAGGGAAGTAAACATTAGTTTTCCAGAGGTCCTTTGTTCCTCAGTTCCAGAGGTCCTTTGTTCCTCCTCACACCGGTGGACTGTGGAACAGCCTCCCTACTGATGAAGTCGTGCAATAGGAACTTCTGAAGTTCCAGCAAAGGTGCAGTACATTACTACCCTTATACGATTCTCCTTGCATTTTAATTCATGATGATCTATTTGTTAATTTATTAATTGATCTTTGTTCTTATTTAGGAAGTGGGACCTCTTCTTTCCGTATTTCCCTTTACGTCATCGACTACATCCTAATGAACATCGCATTCTTTGGAAGTTTGAATTATAAATCAATGGCCGCTGTGGTGGGCTTGATCCATATGGATAGGGTTCATCTTCTGTAATAATAATGAATAAATAATAATAATATAATAATATTTTATTATTATTAGATTATTATTATTTATTATAATATATAATTAATAATAATTATAATATAATAATAATCATAATAATAATAATAATAATAATAATAATTAAAATAAAATAAATAATTAAAGTTAATAAGTTTAAGAATAATGCAAATACCTTAAACAGACAAACAGACAAAATAAATTATTAGTCGTCTTCTTTCTCTCCGTCTCTGACAAGACCATAAGGCTTTACCATTCAAGGAGGAGCAATCGGGAAGATCTTCGGTTCTGGAGAAAGGAAAGTTTCGCTTTTCCTCCTCCTCTTCCTCCTTCCTTCTCCTCCTCCTCCTCCTCCTCCTCCTCCTCCTCCTCCTCCTCCTCCTCCTCCTCCTCCTCCAGGAAACTTACCGGAGGTAGAAGTCGGTTATTTCCGCCGGAAGAGACAGTGAGGATTTTCGGGCAGTTTTTTCGTTCCCTTTTTTTTTTCCTTCTGCAATACCGTACACTTTCCTCCAATCCTCTTCCAAAATTTCCACTATTTTCGTTTTCATTTTTACAATATTTTTCATTTTTATATTTCTTCCTTTTCAGGTCGTTTCGTTTTCGTTCGGTTTCTGACGGCGTCGTCTGCCAATAGTTAGGTTCGGTGTCCTTATTGTTAATATTTGCCGTTCAGTTATTCTCCTGCGGTGTGTTTGTTTTGTTCGTTTTATTTTTTAATTGTTCATTGCTTTGGCCGTAAAATTTTAGCAGACACTCACCAATGACCAAAGAACATGAAATAATTGTGGATTATTATATTGTTCCCATGAAATAGCTCTCTCTCTCTCTCTCTCTCTCTCTCTCTCTCGTTCCTCTTGTCTCCCGTCCCTATCATGATCCACTCGCTCTCCCTCTCTCCTCGTCTCTCTCCCTCTCTCTCTCTCTCTCTCTCTCTCTCCTCTCTCTCTGTAAATATATATATATATATATATATATATATATATATATATATATATATATATATATATATATACTATATATATATATATATATATATAATGTATATAGATATGTATATGTATACATACATAATGCATACCATACACGCACGCATATATATATATATATATATATATATATATATATATATATATATATATATATATATATATATATATATATGAGGAGAGAGAGAGAGAGAGAGAAAAGTGGAAAAGGAATAATTATTGCAATCATTTCATTGTCAGCTCTTCTTAATTTGTCTTCCCAGAAAAATGAGGAATTATTCTGTCGCATGTCACCCACATTTTTATAAATTCGCGAGTGACAGAGACTAATTACCTGAAAAAAGACTTTATTTTCTAATTCATGCACTCAAAGAATTCTCTCTCTCTCATCTCTCACCACTCTCTCTCTCTCCCCTCTCTCTCTCTCGTCTCTTCTCTCTCCTCAACTCCCGCCCCTAGTGATACCTGAAAAAGGTTACGTTTGTTTAACCAGGACCCTCCCCGTCCCCAACCTAAATCTCGACGCCTGGCAACCCACCTTCCAATCTGGGACATTCTCTTAAATGGCGCGAATTCATAACGTTGAGGAATTACGTTTGGTACAGTTCCAAAAATGCCCTGATAAAGTTCGGGTTAACTACGCTTTCGTATCGGAATGCGAGAATTACTGTACGTATACGTAACGGTACGTGAGAAGTGATATATGTATGCACATGGACGCACATACTTACATACGCACACACACCATTATATATATCTATATATGCATATACATAATGTGTGTGTGTTTGTGTATGGATGTATGTATGCATATATGTAGCCTGTATATGTGGAACGTTATGGTCTAAGGGTAATAACACTCATATCTTAAGCAAGAGTGACGTGGTTCAGTTAAAGTGTTATTATTGTAATGTTGTTCGTCAAATTCTGCTTTTACTTTGATAAACGTATGCTGGGAAGTTTGCGTCTGGTAATTAATCAGCTCTGGTGATGTGTAACCTGAATATATATATATATATATATATATATATATATATATATATATATATATATATGTATATATTTATATGTGTGCGTATGTATGTATGTATGATGTATGTATGTATGTATGTATATATACACATAAAGTTTCTTGATTAAATATGTGAGCGTTGAGTTTTAAGGATTGCTTCAGAATTTGAAAAATGATCTCGAACATCCGATTACACGAATCCAAGTAGGAACACTCCCTAAATATGGATGTTTCATTTATATAAATAATGGGATAAGGCTTTTAGATGGAATTGGGAAGTTGTTAGTGCCTTGATGTTCATCCTAATGGGAATGAAAGGGATTATGAAGAGATGTGACGCATAAGTATATATGAACACCCGGCAGGTATTAAAATAATAAATAAGAAATAATGTTATAATTTCAAAGCAGAATACAGAAATATTTCTATCACGTTTTGGGTAAAGTTCTGCCAAGTCTCCTAAAGATTGAACATCGACAGGTAATGCCTCCAAAAAAGTTTTTAGGTTTTGAAGCATAGATGAAACAAGTATAAGATGCGCCGAAGAATCGGGTGTTCTGTACAACGTTTGAATGCTATATAAAATCATCAGCAGCCATGACAGGACAGGTCCCATTTCAGTTGCTCTCCAGGTACGGTAGAGTGAGAGTGCTTCCCATGCCCCCGGAAAGTGCTGCCAGCTGTACTATGCATGACTAAATTTAACCTTGAATAAGATATAAACTACTGAGGCTAGAGGGTTGCAATTTGGCATGTTTAATAATTGGCGGGTGGATGATCAAAATACCAATTTGCATCCCTCTAGCCTCAGTAGCGTTTTAGATCTGAGGGCGTAGAGAATAAGGTGTGGGCGTACGGACATACCAAGCTGGCACAATAGTTTTCTTTTACAGAATAAAATAAAGTCTCAAAGCTCTCGGGAAATACGAATAAAAGTAGCATTTCAGATTGTCATTAGATGAAAAAAAGAAAAAAATCCTGTAAAAAATCTTATGGTGAATACCTGTAACATAATGCGATAAGAATGTGAAGGATTTTTAGAACGTCGTCAAACTCCTAAAATATAGCAAAAGGCGATTTGCACATGAATGATAAAGAGTGAAAATCCTAAGCTTTAAGAGGTGCAGACCCCGAGCAACATTTTTTAAAAACTTTAATGTTTTTTCGTGAGTAAAATACAAGGAAGTAGTAACGCAAAGTCCTCTTTTCGTATTCCGAGCAAGAACGCAAAAACTAGAATTTGTTTACGTTCAAAGGATTTCATGTCTGGAACTAGAGAGATGCTGGATACCCAAGTCCCCTCTTGGTACTGGGAATAAAAATATGAAAGAAGAAGCTCTTCCTTGTGCGTAGAAATTGTATTTTTTCCTGCGTTCGAGAAATGAAGGAAAAAGTAAAAAAAAAAAAATGAAAGAAAAACTCGGGAAAACAACCTGGTTACAATCCAACTTTATCTAACAGTGAGTAGGAGAGAATTGAGCCTTATCTGGTTCCGGAGGGAGAACAAAGGATTTAACTTTTCTTATTCTCAGAAGTGAAGAATACTGCTTGCTTTCCTTTTGTTTTTATTTATTAACTTTTTTTTTGACAGATCGTGATATATCTTTGGAAAGTAAAGTTGCAGTGCAAATGTTCCTTTCCATCAGTTCATCTTCTAAGTTAATTTGGAAGTATTTATAGCAGCGACAGAATTCAATGAACTATTTGTCAGTAGAGAATATCCGAATAATATTCTTATCAACAAAAGGGATGAGTTAAAATGATTTGTCTCAGTGAAAAAGCAGCCTTCTTAATGATTCAAATAGTAGCGATTACCTTGCATATTCCTTGGATACTAGCTAAAATAGGGAATTAAAAATATGAAAAAATGCCGGTAGAATGATGCAGAGCGGCTTAGGAGACGTTTTCCTAATAATAGAACAGACAGCGGTCAACAGTTTATGATAATAAGTTTTAATGATTTAAGAAACAAAGTAGAGGATGAGGGGGTGATGTTTAAAGATTTCACTTTGGGGTTTAATTGAAAGTATGAAGGTGGAGCGATTATTGTATGTGAAAACATCCATTTAGATAATGTAAAAATAGTTCAGGATTGAAGTACCTGGGAAAGCAGCACTTACCATACATGATGTAAATGATCTAATTGTTTAAATAACGAAATGAAGATGCAGTATTCCAAAGCAATTTCCAATCTGAACTTGAGTTTTGAGAAATTGAGAAAATGATACAGTTGAGAGTAAAAGTCCTTTTGTAATTGTGAAAAATTAATACACGGCGGAAAAAGGTATACCTTCACATTACAGAAATAACTATTGGTGCCATATCCTCTCCAACTGCTGCCGTGAGGTTGTTGATCCTAATGGACCCAAACCTCCTCCAGGAAGCTGCTATCGGGAATCGAGCTTGGACTCCTGCTGGTGAGACGTGGTGGCTGGTCCACGGCCACCTACAGATGAGGTCTTGTCACTGGATTGTGACGTAGGCAGCTTGAGGAGAGCGCCTCTGTGGCGTGGTTGGTATGGTCTTTGCCTGTCACCTCGGTGGCCGCGTGTTCGATTCTCGACCATTCCACTGAGGGGTTAGAGTTGTGTATTTCTGGTGATAGAAGTTCACTCTCGACGTTGTTCGCAAGTCGCGTAAAGCCGTTGGTCCCGTTGCTGAATAACCACTGGTTCCATGCAACGTAAAAACACAATACAAACAAATACGCAGCTTGAGTCCATAACCGCAGCTGTGCTCGACTTCGATCAGGGTAATCGCTACTGTTTGTTTCCAATATGATCGAGGAGATCCCAGAGTTAAGTTGTCTTATTATCATTGTCTTTCTATTCTTCAATATCTTCCTTATTGTTAATAGCATTTTGTCTGTGAAATGTTTGAAGTTTTTTTCAATATCTGTGGTAATCAAAACAGGGGCAGGAAAATGGTTTCTATATTAAGAGACATTGATTCGGGAAAAATAGAGTACAAAAGAAAACGAAATCACCAGACACGTTGTTCATTCATAGCCAGTTGCTCGTACTTGACGAATCTGCTTCAACCTCCATCGGAAAATGCCACTTTTCGTATCTTCGTTTCCCTGTTAGAGAACGCCGTTGGATAATGTTTTTGGTTCCTTTTAGGAAAGGCTGTAAGAGAAATATCTCCGAAACTCGTCTGGGCGATTGACCGAATCATGAGATTTCTATCAGGATGCGACTTAAGATTCGGACGAGATTCTCACGATTCGGCGATGATCCGGAACTGGATAAGAATCCTGCCTTGAGTTATGTTGCCTTTCCGAGGTCAATGATTTTCGGTGTTCGGGTTGTTGTTGTTGTTGTATTAAGCCAACACTTCTTGTTGGCACGGGCCTTTCCCTTGTTCGGCCCGTCTAATGTGTTCGGGGTTGCGAAATTTAAAATGTAGGTCTATCGGTCTATGTCATGTTCATTCAAAAGCGATACTTCCTCGTGATCCCAACAGAATAACGACGCAGGATGTTGAAAAGCTTTCTGCCTGGCATCTGCATTCAGGTGCATCGGACTTAATTTCCATCGGACTAATTTTCTGTTATTTCATATATTCATTTATCACTTTTTTCCCCATAACTTGTCTCTCTCTCTCTGCAGACTGATTTACTGAATTTCCTTTGGAGACCTCTTGGGTTTCTATAGTCTGGTGACTGTCCATAATGGTTCTCAACTGAAGATTTAATGGAGAAAATGGAAGGTATTTTTAGCTAGTATATATATATATATATATATATATATATATATATATATATATATATATATATATATAAGCTTAAAAAAATCACAGTAACTTCATTAAATAAGCGAATACTACAGGAAAATGATAGGCAGAAATCCAAGCACTTTCGTCTTTACTAAGAAATTGTCAAGGAACGAAAGAAATACAGTTGGAAAGAGAATTATCAGGTAAATAAAATGATCAAGAATACCTTGACAATATCCTAGTAAAGACGAAAGCGCTTGGATTTCTGCCTATCATTTTCCTTGTGGTATTCGCTTATATATATATATATATATATACTATATACATATATATATATATATATATATATATATATATATATATATGTGTGTGTGTGTGTGTGTGTGTGTGTGTGTGTGTGTGTAACATATAAAGACTGATAATTTGATATTATGAGACATTGTTGTATGTCACGTGCTTTGACATCTCAGAAATTGGAGATCATCGTTTTTAACATCCCTGGAGACTGAGTGTCTGAGCGACAGCTTAGGAATGCTGATATGTCTTGTTGGATGGTGTGACATTAAGATCCTTACTAAGCAGGTCAACGTTCGTCCTGTCGTTATGGGTGTTTGTCAAAGGTGACTTTGAAACTGGTTTCTGGCAGTTTCAAGGCGTGAACGGTGGGTGCGAATTTGTGCGTCCGTATGAGCTATGTTCGTTCATAATAGCATGTAATTAGCCAGAACCATAGAGTCTCTTACGGGGAGAGAAAGAGCCGGGATGGCTCTGCCAACGTTTTTTCTGTTTTGTGAAAAGTGCTTGGAGATTCTGGGCTGAGATGGGTGAGTGTATATACATCTCTATCACCACAAAAGTACCAGAGGACTAATGAGTTTGATATCTTTCCACAGTAGCGTTTATTCTTAGGATTGAAATTAACGAACAGATTAGGATGTCTACAAAACAGCAAGGCTCAAAACACGTTTCTGTGGTGGGGAAATAATACAAGGCATGATCCGACCACCAGCATAAGTTGTAAACATTATATTCCTAAATTAACGTAAATTTAAATATGATAAAATATATGGTCAAGTAGAGCCTTGTTTCACCAACGAAAATTAAAGTAAATATGCTATATTTTACTAGAAATAATTTTGCTTTGCTGTTCAACATGCACAGTATTTATATTTTATATTTTCATTCTAATGAATAAATCATAAATATCCTATCCTAAAATTCCTGTATCTTTAACTGAACGCTAAACACCTTTTTCAGACATTTTTAGGCTTTTCTGTAGACCTTTCTTAACCCCCAACAAGAACAACAACAACAAAGTAGTTTATTGGCTTACTCCCTGAGTAAGCGACTAGTTGCATGTCAGGCTGCATACTAAGGTATGCAAGCTGTGGCTTCAGTCACTATCTTGAATAGTCTGCAGTAGTTATATACTCTGGTAGTTATATACTCTGGAACAAATTTATTTGGAGAGTATTTAATGAAAGTTGTTTGTACGTCGAGAGTTGAGTGATCTTGATATCTGAGTCTACTAGCCAGTTAACGAAACCTGGGATGATGAGTCCTGTTTACAGAATTGGAGAAATTGCATTGGCTTAGATCTTGTAAGGTTGATGGGGCCACAACATCCCAAGACTAACTCACAGGTAAATGATGTGGTATCCTTCTCTTACTTTTTTTTTTGAACACCTTTCTCTCGGCATAAAAGAGCCTTTTACAAGCGAATTATCAAGATTGGTTATCTGTAACTTAGGATTCAACACTAACCCCCCTCCCCCCCCCCACAAAAAAAAAAAAAAAAAAAAAAAAAAAACTTTTATCAATAATATTCTGTCATAGGCTCTTTGCGACAGCTCTCGTGCTTGCATGAATTAAAAATATGAAAAAATCGATCGTTTTCAATATGATTTTCTTCTGTACAATACTTTTCAATTCTATCTCAAATACTTTCCAGCTCTCACTTCTACTTATGTATGTTTATCACCTCAGCAGTGAAACATATGATGATTGGACAGTTGGAGATATTCAACAAGGAAACATTTATCTATGTAAAGTTGGATTTATTTGGATTTTAGAAGGGA
>NC_061097.1:29202586-29230086 GCF_015104395.2 Macrobrachium nipponense
AATTGTTAAACAGCTGCTCATGGCGAAAGCGTGAACCTTTTGATGACAAGTTCGGAATCCAAATCAGATGCAGTATCATCAGTCAGTTGCAGTCTGTCATTAACGTTATGAAAGAATGTCCGCATCATTCGCCCCGGTTCAATCATCCGGAAGAAATGTCATTAACCAAATAAATGGAATTTTGTCGCTGCCCCAAATATTATTGGGATTGGGCGAAGTCCAGGGACATCCGATGCTCGATATAACGGGAGTTGTGGGAAATGAGATTAAGAAGTCAGTTCTGGGATTAGACTTTCTTCGACCTGGAGGGTTATATGGCTTCGCGGATAGTGGTGGTGGTGGGGGGGGGGGGGGGGGGGGGGGGGGGGGGGGGTGTGTGTTGTGGGTTTTGACTTTTGCGCGTTCAGGGACGAAGAGTCCTTCCACTGAATGCTGTGTGACTAAAATTATTTTTATAAAAAAAAAAAAAAGTTTTAAATGGTTAGAATATATTACGTATTTAGACAATGTCAGATCAGTGTGCTTGGAAAACCCTGTAAATAACTCATTTACTATTGCCAGTTTATCTAGATCATAAGGTTTTGGGAAAAGGAGCAGTTCCGAATCGATCCAGGCACTTTGGTGATGCTCCCATAAACCTCTTTTCACCCTCTCACCTTCTCCTTCTCTCTTTATCTGTCTGGTACTTTTCTTACTTCTCCGACTATTCTTTTTGAATCACGTTTTGTCTCTTCTCTCTCGATTCCTACTATAACATCCAATGTATTTACTCCAAAATTACCTATATGAATCATCCCTCTCAATTCTCATACCATTCAAATAACATTCCCCGCTCCAACTTACCTCATTTATTTACTGCCATCTTAAACAAACTTTTATCCAGATTCAGTCCAACTTTATCTTCCTGATGCAGTTTTCAAACTCTTCTCCTTATTTCACGGAGACTTAATACACATTGGTCCCTGGACTAGTTTCACACCGAACCAGTCACCCTCCCATCTACATACCTAGCTCGTGTTTCACTTGTCATCATAAAAACTTTTAATCGCTCTCAGCAATTTTATCATTAGTGCAATGAATCATCAGTTCAGCTCCTGGACGCGTTGGCATTTTCGACGATTTGCATTTTCATGGACGCCAGCAAACTCTCTTGTAGCGGCAAACTTCCGACACTGATTGCATTTGGCGGAGCTACTTTTTCCCTTATTAAAAAGGTTTCCAAAACGCTTCCAGTCCGCTTCATGTCGCATACTCTCTCTCTCTCTCTCTCTCTCTCTCTCTCTCTCTCTCCGTAAGGGGCTAATGACGTCAGTGCACCTCAAACCCCTGTCATTCCTTTTACTATACCTCCTTTCATATTCTCTTTCTTCCACTGCTTTGACCCTCCACCCTCTCCTAACAATTCATTCATAGTGCAATTGCTTTGATGTTTCTCCTGTTATGCCTTTCAAGCCTTTTGACTGTCAATTTCCGTTTCAGCGCTGAATGACCTCATGGGTCCACAGTGCTTGGGCTTTGGCTTACATTCTCTATTCAGTTCAATTTCTCTCTCTCTCTCTCTGTTCAATTTCTCTCTCTCTCTCTCTGTTCAATTTCTCTCTCTCTCTCTCTCTCTCTCTCTCTCTCTCTCTCTCTCTCTCGCAGGTCTGAGAAAATCTTTTTTACCGGAAGTTATCATTCCCGCGATTCCCTTTAAATTTGAGTGCTGTCAAAATGGGCCCGACCCGGTCCTTATCTAACTAATGCATTAACCATAAGTGAAGTAGCTGTTGGTAGCATTCGACCTTCCCCCAGCAAGACCTTGTTGGAAGTCTCGGGGTTACCGTGTTGATTCGTTGTGCTGCAGAGACCCTAGGGGGTTAAGGGAGGGGAGGGGGCCACCGACCGGAAAAGGGGGGGGAGGGGGTAAAGTCTTGTTTTCGTGGCTGGACTGTCGGGTTTTGTTATCTCCCGATGGAAATAAATGACACGGGTTATGAATATTTTTTTTAATATTATGATGATGTTAAAATTGAAATCACTTGAGTTAGAAATGTAATAAATTGACCTTTGTAACGCCCAGTGACCAAAAAAGAAAAAAAAGAAATAGCCTGTGACCCTCTCATTGGAAAGGAAATTTTTTCTGTTAGTATTGCACAAAGGTAAAAAAAAATTTTATAGCCTCATTAACGTCACAGGAGGACGTTAAGGACAGCGAGAAGTAAGTAAAAAAAATGTGCCGAAGTTTCTTCGTCACAATTCGAGTTTTCTGCACAGCGTATAATTCTGTATGAAACTCTTCAGCCAAACGCACGATCATGGACAACTTTAACCTTATTGAATAGAATAAAAACTACTGAGGCTAGAGGGCTGCAATTTGGGATGTTTGATGATTGGAAATTGGATAATCAACATAAAAATTTGCAGCCCCCTAGCCTCAGGAGATTTGAAGATCTGAGGGCGGACATAAAAAGTGCGGACGGATAGACAAAGCCACCTCAGTAGTTTTCTTATACATAAAACTAAAAGCAAGAGTAACTTCATTTGGTCACCGTAGACCCCGTGTTGACAGAGGACCACTAAGTCAAAAAATGACCGCCAACATCCTTCAACGCAGATTTTGTATGATTACAGCCACCTTTCATTTGGATGATTATGCACATATGTATTGGAGAATTAAACTGCTGGACTGATCCCACCCACGCGCCTTCAGAGCATTACAGCCGCATATAAAGTGGATTATTTTTCCATCACGCAAATCTCAGATATTTGGAATAATGGCGATCTCTTTACGGGGGTAATTACGCTTCTGTATATTGGGCCGTGGGTAAGTCAGTGGGTTTTTCTGTCTCGGAGAATCGAAGAATGCGGTTGTGAAGACCAGGTACCTGTTGACTTCAAGTAACGATCTCAAGAAAGAGTTTATTCTCAAGATTGAGTATGTTGTCAAGGGAGAGTTTGTTTTCGAGAAAGAGTTTTGTTTACCCAAGGATGAGTTTATGGTACTCCCTTGGCTTTTAAGTCATGGTTAGGCATGATCCAACGATACAAAAGAAAAAGCGAAAAACTTTCTGGAAAAAACAAGTATAATGTTAATCTTATACTTAAGGTTAATTTAAAAAAACAAAAATATATAAAATGACCTGAACCCACACATGAAAACGTAATGAAATGCATGGACCATTGTTGATCTAACTCGTGTGTGCTTGTGTTTGTTTGTGTGTGTATTGCCATATTCATCCAATTTTCCCCTCCTCCCTGATTTACCGAAGTGAATAAATGAAGTCGACTGAAAACTGAGGGTCACTTGAGTACCTGTGGCATGAGGAGTGAGGGGTACCTGTGGCATGAGGATTGAGGGGTACTTGTGGCATGAGGAGTGAGGGGTACCTGTGGCATGAGGAGTGAGGGGTACCTGTGGCATGAGGAGTGAGGGGTACTTGTGGCATGGCCGGGGAGTCCCCGGTGTTGATTGGACTGCAAACGAAGGAATGACAAGTCTTTCCTTCTCTTTCTTCGTTCTTTCCCTTCGATCTTCTGTTCTCCTTTTGCGTTTTAGTTATTATTAGGTTTCAGGTTTTTCTGCCAGCTCGTTTTCCGTCTTGCTGTGTGGTTTCATTCTGATGTCTTGCAGTTGTTTCCCGTGACTTCCTTGCTTACGTTTTTCATGTTATAACAATCGTTGAATTTCCTTTGTGTCATTGTTATTGTTTCAAACGTATTTTCTTCATATTTATTGCCTATTTTATGCTTCCTCTTTTCATAGCCAACACCGAACGCTTAACAAGAAAAAACTCATCCAGAGTCCTTGCTATCATTGTTTATTTCCGTACGTATTTTCTTCATATTTATTGCTTTTTTTTTCGTTTTTTTTTATTCAGCACCGAATCCTTGACAAGGAATTCGTTTTATTCTCCAGCGGTTAAAAGATGTTATTTCGTCTATTCAGTTTACGAGTTTGTTTGTGAAGTCTCTTGCGGTGTAAGTAATGCATGACTTCGCGAGTTTCAATGTTAAGCGTTGTTTACAGCTAATGACCATTGTTTTTAAATAAGGTCCCTTTTGTGTTGATATGTGGGTGTTCAGGAGTCTTAAATACACACATACACATATCTAAGTATATATATATATATATATATATATATATATATATATATAATATGCTTTAAGCTACAAATACCTCCTTTAATATCTAAATCGCCCTACCTCGTAATTAATATATTTTCATACAATAATGGTAACCGAACGGGAATTTTTTTAGTTGATAAGATTTAATTTCGTGCTCTGTGGATTCGAACCAGCGCACAGAGGAGAAATTAGGACTTTCAGTGACGTTACCGATTCTGTTAACACATATGCAAATTTATTAATTCCTAGGTAGAGGGAATTGGATGATAAAGGATGTTTGTAGCTTAATGCTTGTATATCAATCATCATAATGTGATAAAAATTCACACACACACACACACACACACACACACACACATATATATATATATATATATATATATAATATATATAGTATATATATATATATATATATATATATATATATATACATATATATATATATATATATATATATATATGTATATATATATATATATATATATACAATATATAATGTATATATGTCATTATATTAGATATATATATATATATGTATCATATATATAGTATATATATAATATACGTATCACATATATATATATCTATATCTATATATCAGAGGAGAGTGGACGCAAACCACTCATCCCTATACACTTTTTATTTTTTTTTTTCATTTTGCGCGTTTTCTTAATGTAGAGATTATTAACAACCCCAGGGCTGCACCTAAGAAGGAAAGATATATTTTAAATAACTAAAAGTACAGCCTAAGAATTTATTTAAAATTACGAAACTTCGGCAAAATGAAAATGGCAGCCTAGTGTTGTTGTTGTTGTTTGACATTAAACAGCCTTATGCCAGCACGGGTTTTTGCTTATCACAGAGCAGCCCGTAGCAGCATAGTGATATGTGGTTTTTCTTCCGTCTATGAATATGTTACCTGGAGTGTTTCCATGTGCCCTGTATCACGTATCACTCTGTATATATTACAGAGAGAGAGAGAGAGAGAGATAGAGAGAGAGAGATGAGAGAGATCCTCCTAGTGGGTTTGGCACCAGGGGTCCCAAACATTCAGATGAGGTTGCTAGTTCTCTAATGCCCTTTTCCATTATGGGTGCAGTTGAAAACAGTTGAATAACCAATCCATACTTGACCCAATGCTTGAGTCAACAGAAGCCAAATGGAATTTCCAAGAAACGTTTCAAATAACTCCAAATCACTCCCTTTATTTTCACTATAAGGCAAAGTCAAGAATACCCACAGCCACATTCACCAAGGCCTTTCGTTTTCTTGGCTCCTCCGTTTCCTCCCAAAATCTGCTGGTTGAGAGTTAGCCCTCATTCTCTTTACATTGAAGATGTCGTTTTTACTGCTCATTCTTGGCATCTTATTGTGAGCCTGAGGGATATATATATATATATATATATATATATATAATATATATAGTATGTGTGTGTGTGTGTGTGTGTGTGTGTGTGTGTGTGTGTAAGTAGGGCGTATGTTATAGATATATTTATTTATTTTATATATTATACACACACACACACACACACACACACACACATATATATATATATATATAATATATATATATATTATATATATATATATATATATGTGTGTGTGTGTGTGTAAGTAGGCGTATGTTATAGATATATTTATTTATTTTTATATATTATACACACACAACACACACACACCATATATATATATATATATATATATAATATGTATATATATATGTATATATATATATATATATATATATATATCTATATATATATATGTGTGTGTGTGTGTGTGTGTGTGTGTGTGGGTCTGCGAGCCTAGGCCTGCATGCCTGTTGGTACATAAAAACACATTATGAAATGTAGGATGTCATACCTGACAACGCAGTTGATTTATGACGTATGAAGTGCTGTGTAACGCCTGCCACTCTGTCTTCATTTGCCTTGGAGTATATTACAAATAACTTCCTTCTCTGTCTTACTCATAAAAGCTCGTGTCGCCTTGAAATGAGTCGACTTTGGGTTGTCCTAAAGAGAGAGAGAGAGAGAGAGAGAGAGAGAGAGAGAGAGAGAGAGAGAAAGGGGGAAGATTGTATAGATGAATATGGAAAAGGCTGGGAAATTGTGTAGGTGGAGACTGGATGAATTATTCATCCAATTTTTTTTAAAGTTGAAGTATGCATACTTAAATACATATTTACATACATAATACACGCAAATTCAATGATCAAACTCTTTTGAAAATATTTGAATATACTTCTGTGAGAGTAAACTAACACGTATATACACACATAACACACGTAGATGAAATTATCAAACGCTTTGGAAAACATTTGAATATATTCCTATGAAACTAACCGAGAGAAATCACAAAAGAGATTTGATAGGCGATGACGTCAGAGCTGGAGAGAAGCTATGAATGAAAAGCGTTTCGTCAAAATCGCAATTTGAAAGTCTGACGACAACATACAGCCGGCGTGTGAGCGGTTGAGGCATTTAATACAATAGGAGGAGGGGACCGAGGGGTCATAGTTCGAATGGGCTCAGATCACTACCAGAGGAAAGTTTGGAGGGAAGGAAGTCGCCAGTGCTTGTCGTATGACGAGGTAGCCATCCATGGGTTGGCAAGCGGGTTCATCAAAGGAAGCTGTGTTCCATGTGGAGTGGTCCTGAAATACTTATATTAGGTTTTCAAATTAGAGAACTGCTCTTAAAAGTTAATGCCAAGTAGGGTTTATGTACACGCATAATAATATGTATATATATATATATATATATATATATATATATATATATATAATATATATATATATATATCTCACCCATTTACAGTTTGAGAATAGGTTGACGGCATTGCACTACCAAGGCTTCTAATCATTCGCTTTACCGGATGTTACTCATCAAATATATGTGTATATATACATCACATATATATATATATATATATATATGTATCACATATATATATATATATATATTATATATATATATATATATATATATATATAATATATATATATATATATACATATATATATATAGTATATATATATATATATATATATATATATATATATATATATATATATATATATATATATATATGTGTGTGTGTGTGTGTGTGTGTGTGTGTGTATGTGTGTCTATATGTTTATAAGTATATGACAATAGCATTCCATCTAATGAAAGGAGAGCCCGTAAAAACGCCAAAATATAGAAAGTAAATATACTATATTTCAGAGAATGGCTTGTCTCTTCAGGGTAGGTTTAATGAATTGAATGTAAAAAGTTGCAGAAAAGATATGGAGAGAGAAGGAAGAGATAGTGAAGAGAGAAGATAGAGAAGAGGAAGAGAGAGGAGTTTAAGAGTTTTCACGCTGGATATTAATCCATACTGGATGCTGTTGACTCCTGTGAAAGCGTCATCTCTAAAAAGGAGTAACGGTCGAATGCACTTACTAATAGGAACCGTGACCAAACATCCTTTCTATCTGAGGACAGTTAGGAAAGGGAGGTTTTGGCAAAGTTAGGTCAATTCAGCGTAGGTTCATTAAGTTTGTAAAGGCAGGCTGGGCTATAGGCGTCGTGGCGTGTTCTGTCAACTGTCAACTATTTGCCCAGTAGACACAATCACTCCCTGGGCAGTTGGAAGTCCCATTTAAAGGCTGTTTTAATACTGTTGTCTTGTGCGTCTATATCACTTCGCACTGATGAATTTAAGATAGCCTATCTAATTACATGTTGGTTTCAGACCTGTTTCTAGAGTAAGATTCGCGAAAATAAACTCCGGCATAAAAACAACGAAAAACCCGGGATTTGCAAGAAATGAATGGCGACCTCTGGCAACCCCCCGGCCTTCCATCTGGGCAGCGGCACATCTCTACTGGAATAAAATTCGCGAAAATCAACTCCGGCATAAAAACGGCGAAAAAACCCTGGATTGGATCTGCGAGGAATGAAAGGCTTGTCCTCTGGCAACCCCCCCCCCCCCCCCCCCCCCACCCCCCCCCCCCCCCCCCCCCAACCCCCCCCCCCCCCCCCCCCCCCCCCCCCCCCCCCCCCCCCCCCCCCCCCCCCCCCCCCCTGCCTTCCATATGTGACTGGGCGACGGAGTAGCCTCGCAATTAGTGAGAATGTTTGCAGTCGGCTGCAAGTGCCAGCATATCGTGTATTCCGTTACTTCTCCGGGCTTTCAATTACAAATACATGCCGATGGTTCAAAGGTGTTTGTGATCGCATGAATGACTGAGGGATTAAAGCAGCTCTCGCTTTGACTTTACTTCGTTTTATCTGTACATGTCTGAAATATATTATAGTAATAAAGAAGATATGCTATGTTTGGAAATATGTAAAAAGTTAAGTATATCTTAGTTTTACCAGACCACTGAGCTGATTAACAGCTCTCCAATTGGTTACCTAGCAACGGGACTTACATACAGCTTATTATGGGATCCGAACCACATTATATCGGGAAATGAATTTCTATCAACAGAAATAAATTTCTCTGGTTCCGCATTGGCCGAGCCGAGAATCGACCTTCGGACCACCGGATTGGTAGCCGAGCGCGAAATCCACTCGTCCAAAGAGGAACTCTGGAAATATGTAAATAATGATTTTTGATTTGTTGGAATGTAGAGGAAACTGAAACACTCTTATGGGTCAAAACTGTGAATATTACGTTTCAGTCACATAACAGACGATGTGATAAACCAGAGGAAGGCAAAACTAATTGTTTTACTCCGATAAATCTGACAATTGCAGCTCATTACATATTCAACCAGACAGAAATTTGTGGTAAAATATCAGTGAGGACCCCTGCATGGTTCGAGAGGGATTAGCTACTATGAGATTCAGGGCCTCTGTAACACGGTTTTTTGGCAATAACTTTTTATCTATGCATTTCATAAATATAACGCTTATTCAGAATACATATTATATCAACACATAAATTTTGAGTGTATTCTGCACTACGTAGGTGAATAAATTTGATACTTATAATGTAAAAGTGACCTTTTTGAAGAAACGGGGCCCAAACTTACTCAGAGAAAAGGTTTCGAACGCACTCGTTTACGTAACTTATGACATCATTTCTTCCCTCTTTCTCGATGGATGATTGGCTATACGTAACGAAGGCTAAACCTCTGGCAACAATGACATACAAATTTAAATACAAGCAAAGCAGTACACCTTTATGAACTCTGGAACCTCCCCACTGATAATTGTCATAATGAACAAACCAACAAAATATGTTAATAAATACAAAAACACTTCGATTATTAGTCTAACTCCAAAATAAGTTTCCAAAGAAATTGACAGTCTACTTTATAGGTCACAATCAGATTGACAACGATGTAGGGAATAGTTGGTATTACCAAAAACTAGTAGACAAAGCTTGATTTGATAACTGCTATATCCAATGTCAAGCAATTTTTATTTATTGGCTATCTACCTATTTACTGAAAAAAAAAAATAGCCGTACCGTATATTGGCCTTTAAACCTTCACCAATAATTATCGTCAGAATGGTGAATTCATGAGGCTCCACCCACTTTCGCCTCGTTATAATTCAGGATAACACTGAAGGCTACCATGGGCATTGTTGGATTAGAAAATTTAACTTCTGGCTATAAAAACTAATAATTTTCTCGAGTAGTTGTAAGAAGTGCTAAATGATCCTCAACGGGTCCCAGCAGTTGGTCTAAACGTTTAATTCATGTATATTACTGCTATACTGTTGCGGCACTACTGCTTCAGTAGTATTACTATACTCTGTTTTTTTTCATCTGTCCACCCGCCTGTGGTGTTTTTGTATGGCAACACTGCGTCCCGGGCTTTAGATAGTCACATTCAGCTTACATTCAACGATTATAATAATATCCTATTTCGAATATTAACGGTGTAATTCGCATACAGTAAATTATTAAAACACTTTTCAGTTGCAATGTACACCCAGATATCCTTTTATTTACCTAAAACTTACACATAGCGTAACTATCTAAAGCCCGGGATGCAGTGTTGCCATACAAAAACACCACAGGCAGATGGACAGATGAAAAAAAACAGAGTATAGTCTAGCACTGATACCCGACCCACATC
Source organism: Macrobrachium nipponense (assembly GCF_015104395.2). NCBI lineage: Eukaryota > Metazoa > Arthropoda > Malacostraca > Decapoda > Palaemonidae > Macrobrachium > Macrobrachium nipponense. The sequence goes on from NC_061097.1 coordinate 29,212,776, forward strand.
TATGTATCGTTCCGCCATTCATAAAGTCTTTGGGTTTCAGAGCCGATGGCATTTCTGTCTGGTGGATGGGCGGGGCAACATTTAGTCAAAAGGTGTTTGTTTACCTTGCTTACGTAATGAATGTTTTTCGACTCTTGGCTCGTAATCATTGGCCATGGCGTCGGCTAGATCATTTTTTACTCTATAAAAATTAAAACTATCGGGTTTAGGTTATTGATAATGCTGACAAAATTTGTGTGTGGTTGTAAAATATAAATATGTCAACTTTCAGCTACATCCGATGCTTTGCCAAGGAGCAAAGTCCAAAAAACCGTGTTACAGAGACCCTGAATCTCATAGTAGGTATATTCATTGCATCGTTTTTGAATGGATGGATGACGTGTCTGTCTGTCTGTCTGTCTGTCATTATGTCTTTTAACTGATGTTCGCCATTGTGGAATTAAGGGGAAAAACATATGTAATGGAAAATTGAAAATTGTTTCTGTCTCGAGTCATCTTTGGTGGATGTGTCACAATAAGGCGCATAAGGCTCTTGGATACTCTCCAGGAAAGGTGTGAGGCTGGCAACTTCACCGTAGGAATAGTTGCTGAAAACCAAACGGTGCCCACCTTCTGCAGTTACCCTCCCAAGATCGTTAATGATATATATAGTATATATATATATATATATATATATATATATTATATATATATATATATATATATATATACATATATATATACAGTATATATATATATATATATATATATATATATATATATATATCTATATATATATATATATAGTATAGTATATATATATATATTATATATATATATATATATATATATATATATATATATATATAATCTACGTTAGTAGATATTGATTATCCAAAAGTATTGTTTTTTTTATAGTAAAATAGGAATTAATATATCGATATATATAATAAAGTAATTCTTTTATTTGGAAATTATATTAATCAGAATGTGTATATAATATATATATATATATATATATATATATATATATATATATATACATATATATATATATATATATATATATATATATATATATATATATTATATATATATATATATATATATATATATATATATATATATGTATAAAAATATTATACTTATATAGTAGTGGGTGTGTTTTGTGCTTCCCGCCCGTTTGTGCATATACCCATTCTTGGCTCATATGCGTTGATGTATTCATCTGTTCAACCCACCGCCCGTTTTTTTAATTGTCCTTGTTTTTTTCCTGTGCGGGACAGAGAACTAAGCCCAAACGCCCATCAAGTTTAATGAAAGTCGTATCCGGGCCCTGTCCAGCAAATGACCCTAATTCTGACATAGGGTCTGATCTTATGAAGTCGTTTTAAGCAAATGCACGAGGTTCCGACACCAAGGGAGAAATTTCCCCAGGTAACTGTGTATATATTCTAACATTTTATTAATCTATTGTTTTGGTGCCGAGAACCATTCAGCAGGGAAATGCACAGACAATTTTCCACTGGGGCGGGTAATTACCTGGTTATTTATGGGCTGCAATAATGTTGGGGCATTGGATTGCTGTAATTAATTCCAGGTAAGAATATTACATTGCTTAAACACGCATAAAATACTCTTTTGACATTGCCAGTGAAAATAGGGGGCTGGACGCCCCTTGTTTATTATGGAATCGTTCGTCTATTGCTTTGCCCCAAAGTTGAAATGTAGTTCAATGTCAGGAATGAGAAAGAGAGACAGGCAGATGTAAAGCTACAAAGTATCAGGGACTACGTTTTATTAGAATAGTGGATTTCCTTGTGACGTGGACTAAAAGGAAGTTATCACCAGTAATGGTAATAAGGCCGCAATGCAAGTCAACTATGCATCTTTTGGCATAAATGTATCAGGTGTTGGACTTCTGGAAATTAAAGCATAACATATTATTTTAGAAAGTAAGGCATCTCAAATTCAGTCTGGGATAGTTATGGGGGCCAGCCTCCAAACTGGTTATGGCCATACAATGTCAAAAAGTCTTCATTCATCCAGCCGGGCATTTTATTCTTGCATTAGTTCATTATGGAATGTTTCTTTAATAATTAAACGAAAACAAGCGACAGCTTATCATAGGACAAAAATGCAAAAGATCTTTCATCCAGCAGACCCTTCAACAATGAAATTACTAGATGTCACATCATGCGGTGCACTATAGGCATTACCTTAAGGTTCTATACAGCATGCCTTCGACCCCTAGCTGCTACCCCTTTCATTTCTTTTACTGTAACTTCTTTCATATTCTCTTTTATCTTACTTTCCACCCTCTTCTAACAATTGATTCATAGTGCAACTACGAGGTTTTCCTCCTGTTACACCTTTCAAACCTTTTATTGTCAATGTCTGTATCAGCGCTGAATGACCTCATAGGTACCAGTGCTTGGCCTTTGGCCTAAATTCTAAATTCATTTCAATCGATACTGGTCAACATAAGGGGGAATAGTAGCCAGAAGTCAAGTCTGAGTAATCACTTCAACAGAACCAGAGAGTTCGTTATTTAACTTCAGCTAATGTTTTTGATTTCATATTTACAGCCAGAGGGATCATAGAACAAGGATTATAATTACCATAGGTAATATATTAATACATTTTATTCGTGAACCGCATCGCAGTTCTTCAAAGCAATCAAAATGGGAAAACCTCTCATTCTTGGCACAGAGCCGTAATTCCGACTGCAACTCCATGTTCATAGTTAACTTACTCAACCCATCGTTAAATTGTCGTTGAGAAAGGAGAGCAATGAACGAAAGTCCTTCATCTCACCCATTTCACATTAGTGCCTCGGACCCGAAACAGCAAAGCCAGTCTGATGGTTTAATATCTTTTTGAAATAGCGTCATCTTAAGTGGGATATCTATGGATTGTCAGTCATTAGTCATCTTAAGTGGGCTATCTTTGGATTGTCAGTCATTAGGATCATCTTAAGTGGGCTATCTTTGGATTGTCAGTCATTTCTATCATCTTAAGTGGGCTATCTTTGGATTGTCAGTCATTAGTTTCATCTTAAGTGGGCTATCTTTGGATTGTCAGTCATTTGTTCATTATTCCAATATATTTAAATATTTTCAGTTTTCTATAACTGATGTAACATTTAGCCGAGATCAGTCATTGTTGCAAAGTATCAATGATTTGGTTGTTATTTGTTTAAGAAATTCCTTTACTGTGGAAGAAGCGACTTGTAGACGAGTATGAAGTATTCTGGAAGCCGAGTTAATATCGTAATAATATTCTTGAAGAAAATGTCATTTATAGTGTGGTATGGAGTAAGACTCACGGTGATTGAAATAAAGTTGTAAAATCATCTAAGGATTTTGTTCTCGTTCAACTGTCAACAATATGGCCACCTTAAAGTTTCCAGCGTCGAGCAAATGAAAAACGCCCGGCGTAATTGGAATCGGTGTAACCAATGAAGCTTCTCCGCAGGTTATAAATACATAGCCACAGGACACGAAGATAATTAAGGTCAGCGTCAAAGCCCGATGATTGATTCCCGTTCAAACGAAGCCATGTCGGTGAAAGGTATCTGCCATCAAGCACCAGAAATTGTTGTTTATTAATTAAAACGTGCGTCCTGCCCTCCAATCGTTGGTGCTGTAATGCACCGAACGCTCGTCGACAAATTGGCTTTGCTCTTTATTCCAGGAGCCTCTCCTTCGTCGGCGGTGATGTACAGGACTCGTAAGAGGGAAAACGGTGCTGGATGTCGTTTCAGGAAATGCATTCGCGTATTTACGCGTCCAGAGATGAATTCGCAATTTAATAAGTATCTCCGTTTAAAGAGACTAAGGGAAAAACGCTAGTGCCTTTGGTCACGTGATATAGTTATGAAAAAGAAACGACTGTCGTACTTGCAAATGTATATTGCTTGGATCTTACCTGATAGAAAAAATGTGTTTTTGTATTCATATTGAATCATAACTAGATAACCTTTGTCGCTGTTATGCTCGGTTGTCTTCTTGGCTAAATCAATTTTACTCGACCAATCCGTTCCTTTTGCTGTACCTCCGTTTATATTATCTTTCTTCCATCTTGCTATCCAGCCTCTCTTAACAATGATTTTAAAGTGCAACAGCGAGGTTTTCCTCCTGTTACTCCATTCAAACCTTCTCTCAATTTCCTTTCCAGCGCTAAATGACCTCATAGGTACCAGTGCTTGGCCTCTGGCCTAAACTATATATTCCATTCCATAAGTCTCTGAAATAAAACTAGACTAAAAAGGGGTACATCAAAAAGCTTCTCTTTGAAGAGCCGTCACAGAGGAGATCCGCTGGAACAAGGAATAATCCCCAAAGAACTCGAATTATTCCTTGTGACAACAACGCAGTTCCCAGCTGCAGTAGGAGCTACTGACATTTCCCACAGGTGAGGTTTGTTGCTGACAGGTTGGAGAATAATTATTCAAAGGGAGTCTGGAACACGGCGTTTTTTTGTTATTGTTTTTTTTTATGAAAAAATTTTTAGTAACTTTTTTTTACACTATTTGTACATTAGAGGAAAGTCTCTTCAGGAATAAAGTGAAAGATATAATGAAATAATGCCTTACTTTAAGGTGAAATGTTATGTAAAACAATTTGTTTTGTCTTTCATGGAGCGATGTATTACTGCCCTAATATATTCTCCTTGCATTCTGATATATTTTAATCTGTTTGTTAATTTAGTCATCTATTTTTTGTGAATAATTGATATCTCTTCTTTCTGTATTTCCCCTTTTCTGGTCTTACTTCTTGCTAATGAACACCATATTCTTTGGATGCTTGAATTTCACGTCAATGGCCCCTGTGGGGTTGTTCCATATGAATTGCTTCCGTCTTCTGAATAATAATAATAATAATAATAATAATAATAATAATAATAATAATAATACAGTATCAACACAACTTCCACGTACAGAAGACTCGATACTACGTGATTATCCCACGGTTTTCCAAGGTAACAATTCCCGGAGGGGGGGGGGGGGTGGTGGTGGTTAGTGCCGTCAGTGCACACGTGCAGTGCACTGTAGGCATTACTTAAGGTTCTTTACGTTGTGCCGTCGGCCCCTAGCTGCAACCCCCTTTCATTCCTTTTACTGTTCCTCCTTTCATATTCTCTTTCATCCTTCTTACTCTTTGCGTCTAAGAATTGATTCATAGTACAACTGAGAGGTTTTCTCCTTTTACACCTTTCAACCTTTTTACAGTTAATTTCCGTTGCAGTGCTGAATGACATCATAGGTCCCAGTGCTTGGCCTTTGGCCTAAATTGTATGTTCATTTCAGTTCCAAGGTAACGGGTTCATGAGTTCCCGATTGTCAATTCACTGGCTGTGAGTTCGCTCGAGACAGCTGAAATAAAGGATATTATTATTATTATTATTATTATTATTATTATTATTATTATTATTTTCTTTTCTTTTATTTTGCTCTATCACAGTCCTCCAATTCGACTGGGTGGTATTTATAGTGTGGGGTTCCGGGTTGCATCCTGCCTCCTTAGGAGTCCATCACTTTTCTTACTATGTGCGCCGTTTCTAGGATCACACTCTTCTGCATGAGTCCTGGAGCTACTTCAGCCTCTAGTTTTTCTAGATTCCTTTTCAGGGATCTTGGGATCGTGCCTAGTGCTCCTATGATTATGGGTACGATTTCCACTGGCATATCCCAAATCCTTCTTATTTCTATTTTCAGATCTTGATACTTATCCATTTTTTTCCCTCTCTTTCTTCTTTCCAACTCTGGTGTCCCATGGTATTGCGACATTAATGAGTGATACTTTCTTCTTGACTTTGTCAATCAACGTCACGTCTGGTTTATTTGCACGTATCACCCTATCCGTTCTGATACCATAGTCCCAGAGGATCTTTGCGTGATCGTTTTCCATCACTCCCTCAGGTTGGTGCTCGTACCACTTATTACTGCAAGGTAGCTGATGTTTCTTGCACAGGCTCTAGTGGAGGGCTTTTGCCACTGAATCATGCCTCTTTTTGTACTGGTTCTGTGCAAGTGCCGGGCATTCGCTTGCTATGTGGTTTATGGTTTCATTTTTCGTGTTGTACTTCCTACATATGGGAGAGATGTTATTTCCGACTATCATTCTTTGAACATATCTGGTTCTTAGGGCCTGATCTTGTGCCGCTGTTATCATTCCTTCAGTTTCCTTCTTTAGCTCTTCCCTCTATATTTCTGGGTCTTCGTCTACTTTTATTAGTCCTTCTTCCCATGCACTCTTTAGCCCACTCGTCTTCACTGGTTTTCATATATTGCCCCAGTGCTCTGTTCTCGATGTTGACGCAGTCTTCTATACTTAGTAGTCCTCTCCCTCCTTCCTTTCGTGTTATGTATAGCCTGTCCGTATTTGCTCTTGGGTGTAGTGCTTTGTGCATTGTCATATGTTTCCTGGTTTTCTGATCTATGCTGCGGAGTTTTGCCTTCGTCCATTCCACTATTCCTGCTCTGTATCTGATTACTGGCACTGCCCATGTGTTTATGGCTTTTATCATATTTCCGGCGTTGAGTTTTGACTTGAGTATCGCCTTGAGTCTCTGCATATATTCATTATTATTATTATTATTATTATTATTATTATTATTATTATTATTATTATTATTATAGTAGCACATCGTTCGACTTTAACCACGACTCCTGGTCCTGATAATAACGTGTTTCTGAATTTTTTCTTTTTTGTTTTTTTTTTTGACATTTTATGTAAAATGTCTCTTCAGCTTCAAAACCGAGGTAATGTTTATAATAGAATTTGGAAGTCTTGCATTTCTTTCCTGATCACTAATTTAATAGGTTTTGTTTACCTTTTTCTCGAGATATGTAAACGAAATTTCCTAACGTAAATTATCTTTGTTTGTAGAAAAATCATTGTATATACATTTACAGAAAATAAATACGAAAATTTTTGTTTTATTTTTATAGATAAAGGTAAATGTATCGTTATCTAGTAAAATGGAAAATATCTGTGTATATTTATAGCAACTGCTTCGTGGGAATACTCCAAGCTATAGTACGGGAAAAACGAATCAGATATAAAAGGTAAATTTCCCGCGAAAAGCCAGTTTCTAATCACGAGGCAGCCGGAGTTCCTTAACTTCGATGCCTTAATTAATACCGTCCACGAGAGGGTTCCCGGCAATTAAGCTCCGTCAGTAAATGACCTCTTAATTAAGGCCAGAAGCAATAAAGTCATTAGCCACTTAACTGCAGCAGCTGTTCCTAGCATGACTACATTACCCTCGTTGGGGGTTAAATGCTGTTCATTCCGCCGCCGAACGACCTGGGATCAATCCGAAAGGGTTGAGCGAAATGCGGGTACCGTCCTTCTTGCTTTGGTTCGTAGGTTTGCGTGCGTAATTCGTAACTGTATATTCGTTTGTTTTCCAAGCAAGTAAATCTACTCATCGAGAAAAAATTCCCCTTCGGTTAAGCATATATGAAAATATATTAATTCCGAGGTAGAGCGAATTAGATATTAAAGGACATTGTAGCTCGATATATGTATATGAATCACGGAAATGTGATATGACTTATATTATATATATATATATATATATATATATATATATATATATATATATATATATGCGTGTTTGCGTGTGTATATATATATACTTGTATATACTGGCCTAGAAAAAATGTACATAAACTGTATATATCAGTAGCCATTGACAGCTTTATCAATGTTCGTAAAGATGGCAGTGGCAAGCAAAAAGCTATATTTTATATAGTGATTCAAGTCCACAGAAGGATGGACGAAAGCTATAATCTTTGTAAAATATTTCCACAAATATATTTCGTCTGGATATACAAGAATATACTGTGGATCCTTCTACCGATTACTTAGAAGCCCGATACGTTTTTATTATTGTATATATAAACCACACACACACACACAGACACATACTATATATATATATATATATATATATATATCTATATATAACACCACACTCACTCCACACACACACACACACACACACACACACACACACATATATATATATAATGTATATATATACTATCATCTTATATATAGATATATATATATTATAGTATATATATATATAATTTATAATATATATATATATAATATATTATATATATATAGGTGTGTATTTTTTTTAGGAATTTCACCATCAGGAATACCACCCTTCCAATGTTGCATATTATTGCAAATATGTCCGTGACTTACAAAGGGATATAAGGGTGTCAGAACCTTGTTAATTATTGAGGATGCTTGTAATGAAATGCATGTTTAGAGCTCTATTTTTGATGCATTTTATATTCTCATGATTTTATACTTGGTTCCTAAAAGTGTTCATCTTTTGACATGTGTATCTGTAGGCATGATCAGTTCAAGTACACGAAATGCTAATAAAGTAAAGGATACCTGAAAATATTGCCATTAGGCATCGATGTGTGAATTATCCATTGAAATTGCACCATCGTGTCTGTAAAACCTTACGAGGAGGTTTGCATTTGCAAGTGCAAAGGAACTGCGTTCTTAGCAAAATTGTACAGGATTGCCGTCAGACATTAAAAAAGAAAAGAAATCAATTTAATCATGCTCTCCCGTTTCTCTCTCTCTCTCTCTCTCTCTTCCTTTCTTTGCGATAAGAAAGGTTAAAAGTGACCTATACGTAGTGAGGAGATGAAAAATCTACGCTACTGCTTCTGCCTTGTGAATTAAACAGGAAGCACTGATTCCTTACTCTTCAAGAAATGCGCGGTCTGCTTAATTCCTCTCCTTCCTCCAACGCGGTACCAACACCCTCCCCCCCCCCCCCTTCTCCTTCTACCTCATCGTGACGGGGTGGGGGTGGGGGGTTAGAAGGGAGGAATGGGAGGGCTTTGGGTTGCCTCATCATGGCCGCTCAGACTTCTTGCTGAATTCAAGTTCCTTCTTTTCTGTCACCTTTCGTCTTCCCTTTTATTATTTAAAAAAGAAATTCTCTTCCATTGTTTTATATTCTCTGATGCAACATAGTTCTGTGCAACTGGTCTTTGCCTGTGGTAGAATTCTGAGTTGTTCCTAATCACTTCGTACTTTGGATACGACACCATCTTTTCTTAATCATTTCCCTTGTTGTCTGCTGATGCTTACGCTGGTTTACTCCAGCACGGGACCTACCTATATACTCATAGGCGGTAAGGCGTGAAAGGGATCGAGAGGCCTGACATGGACCCACTGACTCAGCCCAGAATAAGCCATAATATCCGTGGGCTTGGTAGGGTTCGGTCTGAAAGAAGATATAGTTTCAGCAGCAAGAGGAAATCAAAGGAAAAAAAAAATTTCCGCTGAAGTTTCTTCGGCGCAATCGAGTTTTCTGCACATTGTATATTGCTGTATGAGCCGTGGCCCTTGAAGCATTCAGCCACGGCCTCTTGGTGGCCTGTCCTGTAGCGTTGTCAAACGCACGATTACGGCAAACTTTAACCGTAGGTACAATAAAAACACTGAATCTAGAGGGCTGGAACTTGGTATGCTTGATGATTTTCCGGAAGGTGGATGATCAACATACCAATTAGCAGCCCCCTAGCCTCAGTAGTTTTTAAGATCTTCATGATCAGTGGATGGGTCACCAGGCGGTGACATCTTTCGCTTAGGTTTTCATTGTTTGTCGTAAACATAGGAGAAAGTTTAATGGATATTTCCATATCGATCGTGGAGAGAATCGTCATATTTTGGAAGGCCATTCTTCACGAAACGAATTCAAACGTATAAAAGTTGTAGCTTTAGTTCACAGGATGAGAAAACAAAATATAATAGTTTGTCCTAATGTCTTTGGGAAGCGTATGAATTATAAATTATTTTTAGAAGACGGTAATGAATAAATGAATGCAGAGCGTATACGATATTACAATAGTAGATTCACATCAGCCGTGCATTTGATGTCTAGGCCAGTCCCTTACGACGCTCCTGATTGGCTGTTGATAAACCAATCACAGGGCTGGAAACTCGCAGCCTCTCTCGAGAGTTCATATAGGCAGGATGTATGTTCCACATCTCCTGAGGGATACTTTTGAAAGACGTATCCCTCAGGAGAGATGGAGCATACATCCTGCCCCATGTGAACTCTCTCGAGAGACTGAGAGTTTCCAGCCCAGTGACTGGCTTCTCCACAGCCAATCAGAAGCGTCGTAAGTGACTGGCCTGGACATCAGATGCACCGGTGATGTGAACCTACTATAGTAAGTGGGAAATAATATGCTTTGATGTCAGTGGTTATTACTTGATTACACTGAACGGATTCCAGTACCGACTGTGGAAAGACGAAAATACTTAGTGATCTGACATTGGAAATCAGCCATGCAAATTTTCACGGGAGATGAATGCGTGTTAGTGAATAATACGTTTATTGCAAGGAAGCAGGATGCTGTGGCAATTTCTGAGGCGTTAGTGAAACAAAGATTGAAGGCAGAAAGAGTGAAAATGAAAAGGGAGAAATGAAGTGTGGTAGAAGAATGTGATTGGAGACCCGATGGCTGTAATAGAACAGAGGTTTTTGCTTCTGTTTTTATTTTTTGGCTCTGTCACTTTTAATAAGCAACAATGGAAGTGTATGTATGATGTCTATGGTAAAGAAGGAAGGAGAACATTGTTCAACATTATTTTTTAAGGGGATCTTTGAATTTTTAGTTTTCAGTAAAAGAAAACTATTGAAATGGCTTTGTCCGTCCGCACTTTTTCTGTCCACCCTCAGATCTTAAAAACTACTGAGGTTAAATGGCTGCAAATTGGTTTGTTGATCATCCACCCTCCAGTCATCAAACACGAAATTGCAGCCCTCCAACCTCAGTAGTTTTTTTTTTTATCTTGTTAAAGATCAAAGTGAGCCATGATCGTGCGTCTGGTAACGCTATGGGTGCCAACAATACAGGCCACCAGTGGGCCGTGGCTGAGAGTCATTCAGTAATAAATGCTACGATGTACAGAAAACTCGCCTACACCGAAGAAGAAACTTCGATGCATTTTATATATATATCTTAGCTGGTTACCCGCCCACGGGCGGGTCCCAGCTAGATTGGTCCGTGGAACCCAGAGCATAGTTTATGAAAAGAAAATAGATAAATCAAGCCACAACTGAATACAGTACCACGACCTGAATTGTGAGGAATGCAAATCTGACAAAACAAACAACATTCTTGAAAATGAATATCAAAATGAAGCATCATGAACATATATGGAAAGAAAAAATCTTGGTGTTGGCAGAGAGATTCTAATTCACCGGAGAGCCTTTTGGTAGACTCTGTTCTTTGTTTTTCCCTTCGGTGACAAAGTGAACAGGCGTTCCGGAGAGCCCACTCTTGAGTGCGAGACCTACGTTCGGAAGCCCGGAAACCCCCGGGAGCCTGGGATCCCGGGGGTTTCCGGGCTCCCGAACGTAGGTCTCGACCTTCCCGGGGTGGAAACCCGTCTCCGTTCCGAATCTCAGTCGCCGTCAGACCGCCGGCCCGGACTCCCATACCAATCATACACACATACATACATACATACACACACATTGCCAAATATATATATATATATATATATATATATATATATATATATATATATATATATGTTTTTATTTTGTCTAAGTGCTGAGTTGCGCTAACTGTAACACAGACACAGACAGACCTGTCTGTTCCCTCTCCGTCTGCCTAACAGGGCCACAAGGCCTTCCATTCAAGGAGGAACAATCAGTGAGTTCTTTTGGATCCCGAGAGAGAGAGAGAGAGAGGGTGGGGGGGGGGGGGGGGGGTGGGTGGAGAAACTTCACGGAGGTAAGAATTGGTTATTTCCACCGGAAGAGAAAATGAGGATTTTCGGACTTCTCTTTTTCTCCTTCACAATTTTCCCTTCCGCAGTTTCGTTCGCTGCTCTTGAATCCCTTCCCCAAACCCCCCACCTTTTTTTTCGATTTGTTAATGTTTCCTCTGTTTCAGGTATTACCGTTTTCGTTCGGTTTCTTACGGTGTCATTTGCTGTAATGTCCGCTGCCTTATTGTTATACTTGTCGCTCTGTTTTTTCTCTGTTGTTGTTTATTGTCCTTTGCTCGATTTTATCGGTCGTTGCTTTGCCTGTAAAGTTTCTCTCTCTCTCTCTCTCTCTCTCTCAGTGAGAAGCCTAGCAACCCGTTTTAAAGTCTGGGACTTTCCATTAAACTGGTAAGATTTCATAGCGTCCATGAGAACTACCACTTGGTTCGGTTCCATAAATGGCATAATCAGATTCCGGTAAGACTTTCTTACATATCAGTATGCGTATTTTATTGTTTGCGTATGCACACACGCACATACGGCATATATACATGTATGTATGATATACAGATGCATATATATAATATATATATTTATATGCATTAACATACATGTATATAATTTAATGATCTGTATGTATGTATTTATGTATGTATGTATGTATGTATGTATGTATGTATGTATAATGTATATATATTATATATATATACATTATACATACATATAGTGTCCATAGATAATTAAATTATATATATAACATATGTATATAATTATTATACATATACATATATATATATATATATATATATAGTATATATATATATATATATCTATATATATATATGCAATATAAAAACACCGTATCGTGCTTCCAAGAAATCAAGAGAAGGATCCACAGTAATATCCTTGTTTATCTAGATATAATATATTTATGGAAATATATATAAGCGTCTGCCATTTTTAGACTTGGTTGTTCACAGGTATAATGTAAATAAGTCTTTTAAATTCTCTCTTTTCAGGAAAAGTACTCATACAAATACGTACATACATTTTTATTCCTATCATGACGAGAAAATCAAACGCAACGTTCTGTCCAATTTGTTTTTTTAGAGTTTTTCGTGTTTGTGACCCTAGTTTCATTGACCAGGAAATTGAATTCTTGACTACGAGTTTCAATAAGTTATGTTACCCCAAGTTTTTTATCGACAGATGTCTTTTTAGAGCCAGAAGTGTGTTTTATAAACCAAGGGAACGCTGTTCGACTGCTAATATTAAATCCCTTCCCCTTCCGTACAAGCATGACCTGAAAAAAGTTGCTAATAATCTTAGAAAACAAAGACATGGGTATACCATAGTTTTTCAGTACCCTAATACTCTTAAAAAGAAAATTATCAAAAGCAGTTGCAGAAAACCAAACTCCGATGTTGGAGTCTATGCTATATGATGTAAAAATTGTGACAAATGCTATATTGGTGAAAGCGGTCGTTCCCAGGACCAGAGGAAACGTGAACATGTTGCAGCTTGCCGTTTGGGCAACGTTTACAGCGCCATTGCCAAACATACTTGGGATTCTGATCATGCCATCGACTTCAAGGGAGGAAAAGTTATTTATAAGAGTGCGGATAGGACCACTAGGAGAATTGTGGAAGGAGCTCTCATCACTTTGAATGACACCTTTGAGGGGAATGATGGAATACAGAACAATTTACTTTTGAGTGAAGAAATTTGCAAAAGGGCCAGAATTAAGAACTTCAGAAATGTGTACAGCCTTCTTCAATCTGATAATGTGGATAACCACCCTTCGCCCGTTCCAGAATCTGATCTACAAACTGCCTTTTTGGCTAACGACCCTCAAGATGTCATTCAGGAAGAAGACCAGCGCTTTGTCCCGCCTCGAAGATCACAGCAAATTATGAAAAGGAATACGACCCAATGACTTGTTCGCATTTTTTAACCTTTTTAATTTTTTTTCTGTTTGTTTATGTTTATTTAGAATTCTTCACCAATACCATGTCTCATTGCTTAGTGATCAAGTCCACAGGAGGATGGACGAAAGCTTTAAGCTTTGTATATATTTCCATAAATATATTATATCTAGATAAACAAGGATATTACTCTAGATCCTTCTATTGATATATATATATAATATTATATATAATATGATATATATATATATATATATATATATATATATATATATATATATGTGTAATAAGATAAATGTAATGATTACATAATTAAAAATATGGAATGTTAGTCCACTATATATAAAAGACTAAAACTAAAGAGGTCAACCAGATTGCTTGCAGGAATGTGATCAGACTAGAGGCGTAAAGATGACGTATACAATAAAGTATGTAGGCTAAGTTGACATGCCGTCACCTGTAGTCATTCAATTGTTTATAAACTTTAGTCCAAGCTTCCTGCTTGAGACAAACACCGTGACCTATAGCTCAAGCGGGCCTACGTGATTAGTAACTATGTCATCTGATTGTATGTTCGTATGTAACTATGTCATTGTATGTATGTTCATATGTTCGAGCTACTGTCTGCTCCTTTATGACTTGTAACCGAGATGTAGAACAGAGCAGAATAGAGTTAGCTATCGTTATTAGAAGACCTGTACCTCTTTACCTAAGCTTTATCATGTAGAGAGAATAGAATTAGCCATCATCATTGGCAGAAGCGATCAAGCTATCGTCATTAGAAGACTTGTACAATCCTACTTGATCTTCACCATGTAAATTCAGAGAATATAAGTATTTTTGTACTTCGTGGTTTCTACTAGAACCTCACCTCATAACCGAATCATCATGAGTTTTGACACATTCGTCGTCATAACCAAAGAATGATAATACCGACTTCGTAAGTGATCTACAAACCCCAAGACACTCCATTGAATATGGAAGTGCAATACCAACCGACTTAGCGATAAGATTATCGCAAGTCTAAACATTACCTCATAGGCGCCTTATTATACAAGGGCAACAGCCCTAAAATATAATATATTTATATGTATATATATATATATATATATATATATATATATATATATATATATCTATATATATAATTGAGTGTGAGTCCGTATGTGCCTCCATGCATGCACAAACATACATATGTACATAGATAAATGACTCATACATATTTATGTGTATATTAAATTTTTTTATCTATATATACACGTATATATATATGTTTGTATGTATATATATGTATAATGTGGAAGGTCACGATATTCATCTCACGATCAAAAGCGACATGGTTCAGTTGAAGGAGTGATTTATTTATATTGCATTAAAACCCACTTTGTCATTGTTAACGTAAGCAGTGATTTATATATGTGGTTGGTGGTCGATTCTTCATTGCTTGTATCAGTTTTGAATATTCATATTGTGTTCATTAATATTTTATGATATTGCTCCTGTTACGGGTGGATTTAGTTCATGTTGTAATCGCTATTCGTTAAACAAAAATAGCTATTATATTGTTATTATGTTGTTATTCTTTCAATACTTTATTCATGAAAGTTGATTTTGTTTATGGTTATTTATTTTACGTAACTTACTTGCTTACAGATGTTTACCTAAATGAATCGTATACTATGCATGAAATAATTAGGGTCTCGATTTTTTTATACGTAATCATCTAATAATGCTGTGCGAGTAACCCACCATGTTGTATATTATAGATATATAGTATAATTTAATCAATATAAGTATATATATATATATATATTGTATGTATGTATTATAGTTATATATATTATTATATATATAAATGTGTGTGTGTGTGTCTGTTTTTGAATATCCTTAATTCACCGATTTCCTTACTGGAATCGTTTTAGGATGTTACACCTTTTGGAATTAAAAAAAAAAAAAAAAAAGGTACTTGATGTCTATCTTTGAGCACAGTACTCCGTCATCTTGCCTTTTGTTTTCATTTATTTTTGAAATGTCAACCCCTCGATTGATTGTGTATTTCATTAAAAGCTAATATATTTTTACGCTTCAATGTGGTTTCAGAAAGTCGTCTTTCTATTACAAGAATTGATGTGCCATGGAACCAGCTGTATATATATATATATATATATTATATATATATATATAGTATATATATATATATATATATATATATATATATATACATACACGTTTCCCCAGCATTGAATTGTAGCATCGTCATATAGAAAGCACTTTGTGTAAAGCAATCATTCAGTCAAAATGTAAAAGTGTAAATAGTTTAGAGATAAAATACTGTCTCATATAACGAGGTGAACTAAGAAGAGCACCTAGCAACCGAACCCAACCGTCAAGATGTGTAAGACAGCTTTTTTGAGCAATGGCTCGATCGTATTGGTAGCTGAAGCTAACTTACCGCTATAGATTTCCCGAGCTCGTTTTTCAATACAAATGCGATCCTTCCGTTTTTCGTGGGCAGTGTCTTGAGAAAGTCACATCTCACTTTTCAACGGGGGATGAATCTTCCTCTTGGGTTTTCAGAAGTGTATCCGCGTCTGTTGCATTTTACGAGAAAGCTAATGGTTCCATTTTTTCTGTTAATCATGTGGAGAAATATTAAGGAAACCGTTTTTCATGAAATAAACTCAGTCTTACGAAAGAAGTACCTTTAGTTCACTATATGAGAAAACAGAATGCAATAGATTTTCCTAACCCCATAGTGACGCCTGTGATTTATAAAATGCTTTCAGACGGCAATAATGAATACACAACCTTACCTGGTTCTGCTAGCTACTATACAGTATGTTAAGATATCAGTGTTCTTTATGTATCTAAGGCGATAAGATTCGTGTTGTATAACAAGTAGAAAATTCCTCGGTGCAGTCAAGTTTTCTGTACAGCGTATAATGCTGTATGAATCTATCTCAGCCACGACCTATGAAACTTTCTGCCGCGGTCCGGTGGTGACCTGTTTTTAGCGTTGGCAGAAACACGATCATGGCTAACTTTAACCTTAAATAGAATAAAAGCTACTGAGGGCTGCAATTTGGTATGTTTGATGATTGGAGGGTGGATGATCAACATACCAATTGGCAGCCCTCTAGCATCAGTAGTTTTTAAGATCTAAGGGCGATTTCAATAGTTTTCTTTTATAGAAAATGGAAAATGCCTAGTGACGAGCCATACGAGCTAGCATCGAAAATGCAGCGCGCGGAAGACATGCAGCGAATACGTTAATTGCATGAAAGGTGGATGATGCTTTTGGCAATTAACAGATCTGAGAGAAAAGGCTCAAGTCTGCGTTCAGTGAAGCAAAGAGCGAAGGCAAAAGAAGGGAAGATGGAAAAGCGATGAATGGAATGAGACCGAGTGGTTTTATTAGTAATACATCTTTGCTTCTGCAACTGTCAGTAAGTAACGTTGGAAGTGTATGGAGGCCTATTAGGTAATTTATAGGGAAGTAAACATTAGTTTTCCAGAGGTCCTTTGTTCCTCAGTTCCAGAGGTCCTTTGTTCCTCCTCACACGGGTGGACTGTGGAACAGCCTCCCTACTGAGGAAGTCGTGCAATAGGAACTTCTGAAGTTCCAGC
>NC_061097.1:29232586-29247586 GCF_015104395.2 Macrobrachium nipponense
TTTGGCATGTTTGATGTTTGGCGGGTGGATGATATAAATACCAATTTGCAGCCCTCTAGCCTCAGTAGTGTTTTAGATCTGAGGGCGTACAGTATAAAGTGTGGGCGGACGGACAGACAAAGCCGGCACAATAGTTTTCTTTTACAGAATAATAATCTGATGGTGAATAACTATAACATAATGCGATAAGAATGTGAAGGATTTTTAGAAATTCCTCAAACTCCTAAAATATAGCAAAAGGCGATTTGCACATAAATGATAAAGAGTAAAAATCCTAAGCTTTAAGAAGTGCAGACCCCGAGCAACATTTTTTAAAAACTTTTTTTTTTTTTTTCCTGAGTAAAATACAAGGAAGAAGTAACGCAAAGGCCTCTTTTCGTATTCCGAGCAAGAACGCTAAAACTAGAATTTGTTTACGTTCAAAGGATTTCTTGTCTGGAACTACATATAGAGATTCTGGATACCCAAGTCCCTCTTGGTACTGGGAGTAAAAATATGAAAGAGGAAGCTCTTCCTTGTGCGTAGAAATTTTATTTTTTCTTGCGTTCGAGAAATGAAGGAAAAAGTAAAACAAAATGAAAGAAAAACTCGGGAAAACAACCTGGTTACAATCCAACTTTTTCTAACAGTGAGTGGGAAAGAATTGAGCCTTATCTGGTTCCGGAGGGAGAACAAAGGATTTAACCGTTCTTATTCTCAGAAGTGAAGAATACTGATTGCTTTCCTTTTGTTTTTATTTATTAACTTTTTTTTGACAGATCGTGATATAATTTTTTTTACAGATCGTGATATATCTTTGGAAAGTAAAGTTGTAATGTAAATGTTCCTTTCCATCCGTTCATCTTCTAAGTTCATTTTGAATTTTTTTTTTTTAACATCGTGATATATTTTTGGAAAGTAAAGTTGCAGTGCAAATGTTCCTTTCCATCCGTTCATCTTCTAAGTAGTTTATGATAATAAGTTTTAATGATTTAAGAAACAAAGTAGAGGATGAGGGGGTGATGTTTAAAGATTTCACTTCGTGATCAAATTGAAAGTATGAAGATGGAGCGATTATTATATGTGAAAACATCCATTTTGATAATGTAAAAATAGCTCAGGATTGTAGTCCCTGGGAAAGCAGCACTTACCATACATGATGTAAAAGATCTAATTGTTTACATAACGAAATGAAGATGCAGTATTCCAACGCAATCTCCAATCTGAACTTTAGTTCTGAGATATTGAGGAAATAATACAATCGAAAGTAAGAGTTCTTGTTTTATTGTGAAAAATTAATACACGGCGGAAAAAGGTATACCTATACATTACAGAAATAACTATTGGTGCCATATCCTCTCCAACTGCTGCCGTGAGGATGTTGATCCTAATGGACCCAAACTTCCTCCAGGAAGCTGCTATCGGGAATCGATCGTTGGACTCCTGCTGGTGAGACGTATTGGCTGGTCCACGGCCTCCTACAGAGAGGAGCCCTTGTCACTGGATTGTGACGTAGGCAGCTTGAGGAGAGCGCCTCAGTGGCGTGGTTGGTATGGTCTTTGCCTGTCACCTCGGTGGCCGGGAGTTCAATTCTCGACTATTCCACTGAGGGGTTAGAGATGTGTATTTCTGGTGATAGAGGTTCACTTTCGACGTGGTTCGGAAGTCACGTAAAGCCGTTGGTCCCGTTGCTGAATAACCACTGGTTCCATGCAACGTAAAAACACCATACAAACAAATACGCACCTTGAGTCAATAACCTCAGCTGTGCTCGACCTCGATCAGGGTAATCGCTACTGTTTGTTTCCCCTATAGGAGATCCCAGAGTTAAGTTATCTTATTATCATTGTCTTTCTATTCTTCAATGACTTCCTTATTGTTAATAGCATTTCGTCTGTGAAATGTTTGAAGTTTTTCTGTGGTAATCAAAACAGGGACAGGAAAATGGTTTCTATAAAGAGACATTGATTCGGGAAAAATAAGGTACAAAACAAAATTAAATCACTAGACACGTTGTTCATTCATAGCCAGTTGCTCGTACTTGACGAATCTGCTTCAACCTCCTTCGGAAATGGCCACTTTTCGTATCTTCGTTTCCCTGTTAGAGAACGCCGTTGGATAATGTTTTTGGTTCCTTTTTTAGGAAAGGCAGTAAGAGAAATATCTCCGAAACTCGTCTGGGCGATTGACCGAATCATGAGATTTCTATCAGGATGCGACTTAAGATTCGGACGAGGATTCTCACGATTCGGCGATGATCCGGAACTGGGTAAGAATCCTGCCTTGAGTGATGTTGCCTTCCCGAGGTCAATGATTTTCGGGGTTCGGGGTTGCGAAATTTAAAATGTAGGTCTATCGCTCAAATGTCATTTTGTTTTTTTTCGGTTCACAGGCGATATTTCCTCGTGATCCTTCCAGAATAACAAAGGGGGATGTTGAGAAGCTTTCTGCCTGGCATCTGCATTCAGGTGCATCGGACTTGATTTCCATTGGACTTATTTTCTGTTATTTCATATTTATTCATTTTTCACTTTTTTCCTATAACTTTCTCTCTCTCTCTCTCTCTCTCTCTCTCTCTCTCTCTCTCTCCTCTCTCTCTCTCTCTAGAATGATTGACTGATTTTCCTTTGGAGACCTCTTGGGTTTCTAAAGAGTCTGGTGATAATATCCGCAGGTTTTCATAGGCAATGGTTGCTCTCCAGAAGCACAATTCCATTTGTAATATGATATTCACAGTTTATCCCAGCTTTGAATACTCATGTCTGAACAGTCGATTGTTTCTTCATTAATTTTTCCAGTATAAAAACGATGATGTAATTATTCCGTTGCTGATGGAGTTCGCTTATGCTGAAATCTCTGTTGAACAAAAGAAAAAATTAATCTTATTTTTATTTAAGTTTTTTCATTAGACAAAGTTGTCAGCACTAACCTGACTTAACCCCCTCCCCCCCAGAAAAAAACTTTATCAATAATATTCTGTCATAGGCTCCTTGCGACAGCTCTCGTGCTTGCATGAATTAAAAATATAAAAAAATCGATCGCTTTTAATATGATTTCCTTCTGTACAATAGTTTTCAATTCTATCTCTAATGCTTTCCAGCTCTCACTCCTACTTATGTATATTCATCACCTCAACAGTGAAACATATGATGACTGGAAAGTTGGAGATTATCAACAAAGAAACACCTATGTAAAGTTGGATTTATTTGGACTTTAGTCGGGAGAATGTCTGTTTAACTGTCTGACCAGCATTCCAGGCCTTATCTGTAGAAAAAGCTATACGTATGCCAAGCAGAAAAAGCCTCTTGACTTACATAAATTATAATATTTATCTGCTGATAAAACAACTCGGCTTATAGTATGAAATAAAGGTGTTTTCTTCTGCACTTGGTAAATTATCTTAATTTGACCTACCGTGTCCCTTTCCTCTTACTATTTGACGTTCGACGCTCGACGTTCCTCTCCACCTTTCTTTCTTCCCTTTACACATTCATATTGATTAAAAAGTATCCCTTACACCGACGAAATTCCAGAGTGATGAGGCCTAAATTCCCCTGCGGTATTTCTACAACATAAATGAATTGGTCTGTTCTCGCCGAGTTTACCACTTTGATTCAAACTTCAACTTCGGATGTTGATTCCAGCCTCAACTTCTGAAGCGCGCCGAATATAGACACACAAAATACCGACCGAACATTAGATGTCTTCCAGTTCGGCTGATTTTGAGAACTTTCCTTTAATGAGTCAGCATCCTCCTCTAAGGACTTGTTTGTGACGCTTGCGTGTGAGGTAAAAATGGTCATTTGTTTGGGAATTATTCATCGGCATTTTTAATGAACTATACAAAATATCGAGCCGCAGCTTAGGACTTTGTGTCTTTATATTTCTTTTAATAAAGAAAGAACGTTTATTTTCATCACATCATAGAATTACTGTGTCTCTATGTTTCTTTTAATGTAGAATGGGCATTCAGGCGTATCGAAAAAAAAAAAATTGTGGTTTTAAATTTTCATTAAAAAAAAATTATG
The DNA here is from genome assembly GCF_015104395.2 of Macrobrachium nipponense. NCBI lineage: Eukaryota > Metazoa > Arthropoda > Malacostraca > Decapoda > Palaemonidae > Macrobrachium > Macrobrachium nipponense. The sequence continues at coordinate 29,236,594 of NC_061097.1, forward strand.
GTTTTAACTGGCATGAATTATTTGCATTAATTGTTGGACAGTCATATACCATGAAACTACAAATTGTAAATAGAAATATGCAAGGTTAGATTCAAATGTTAAATTTACCAGACAAATGAAATCCATAATTAATGCGGTAGCAATTGCCTAGTTCCCGCTGGTTCACGTTAAAAAAAAAAAAAAAGTGATTACATGATTTGTCAAGCCGCACATCGAGAAATATTGGCCACAACCCAATCACGTCTGATGCTCGATGTGAACGAATCCAGTTGCATTATGACGAGAGAAGAAAATACGATAAACTTCAGTCCGGGATTAAATTTTCGGTCTGGAAGCATTTTATGGCTTTCCAGACGTTGGGGGTGGGGTTGTGTGCACTGTTCTTGTATGCGTGTTTGTGGACGATGAGAGGTCCTCTTGAGTTGTAATACTGAGCTGTGACTTTTTAAAGTGGGTACTCTGGGGGGGGGGGGAGAACCAAGATTCAATATCTTGTTGCTCAGAGAATAATATGTTGAGGCGGAAACTGTTCGCTGGAAAGTGTGGGGAAAAATTCTACCTTCGTCCCAGCCCCTCCCCACCGGCGCCGCCCCCCCCCCCCACGGGAGCCTGCTAACCCTTGTGTAATGCCTTTGAAAAGTGCCTCTAAAATGAATAGGATGCCCTTCACCTTTGAACGTGCAAACGCGAATCCCGGCAGCTACAGCTGTTTGTCTATAACAGAATCAGCATGCAAAGCTATCCTGATTTGGGGGTTTGGGGGAGGTGGGAAGGGGGGAATTTTTAACGCTCACGTAGGCCAAGTTATGTGCTCTTGATAGCGCATAAAAATGAATCCACCAGCACTCCGGTGATACTCCCATAAACCTTGCGTTTTTCTCCTCTTCTTCTCTACTCCCCCCCCCCCCCCCCCACCCCCCCCCCCCATCCCTCTTTATGCGTATTTATCGATTTATCTGTCTGACTATATGACTGGAATAGGTATAGTATTTAGTTACAAGTCGATATATTCAGTTGGCAAAAATTAACAGTTATTGTCGCCGACGTGTGTGTGTGTGTGTACTAACATTATGGTTAAAAAAAAAAAAAAAAGTATCATTTATGTGTCTTCGACAACTTCCACTTCGCATATTTATCCGTTTTTTTTTTTTTTTTTTTTTTTTTTAGGTTCATCGATAGTATGCATACAACGTTCCTCGGTCTACTAGATGTCGTGTCCATGCAATTTTTACAGTTACCTATATCAACTTTCCATTCCTCTAGGGAGATATTATCCCTCCTTCTTTTAAGCGAAGAACCTGTCCCTCTCCCAGACGGAGTAATTTCCCAATAGTCCTCCACTAAATCACTATTGGTAATTGTATCTCAGCATCCTGCTTGTAATTTTATTATCGCCTGGTGTATTTCCATATGTCAGCATATTAATGGAACTACATAGGTCCTCATTAAACATTTATAGAAGCGTTTATGAGTTCGTATCAACCCCATAGCATTATTCAGATCTGCCTGTCTGCCTGTCTATGATCCTTTTCATTTAGTATCATTTGAAACATTTATACTTCATCCGGACTGGCATTGATGTGAAAGTAAAGATAAAACCGAAAATGATTTTGTGAGTGACGGTGTTGTCAATCTTTGATTGCCACACAAACTTCCTCGATGAAATTTTGCCAGTCAAATGGCTACTGTTTGTCGTAGGCCAGCAGAAATAAAGATTCTACTTGCAGTTGTCATTGGAGCAGGATGGGAAAATCGATGAGCATAAAATTGTAAGCGAAATATAATTTATACAGGCAGTAGGAAAATGCCATTTGCATTGTTGTCAAAGGTGGAGTCTCTTCTTTCTTTGCCTTTGCTATTTTGAGTAAGAAACAGACATAGCAGAGAAAATGAATTAATTCGAAATCATTCGTAATTTACGGAGATCTTTCTGACAAATTCTGTATTTTATATATCGGACTGATTTCAGACAGCCCTAATTATGGCCAAGAATTGAAGGCCTTTCTTGTGGGGTAAAAATGTCATTTTATTTTTTCTCGGTGGAAATTATTCAACAAGTAGGTCCTACATCATTTTCTTCTCCCAAAACCTATTGACGAAGGGAACGAATATATACTTATTTTTCTTATTCATATATAAGCACGGCGTTGTATTTCCCAAAACAAATATTTCCGTATGTAAGTATATTCACATATTTGCCCAAAAAAGGGGGTTACTTTTCAAACACTCTCGACTCCGGACGTTGCTTGAATAAACAAACTCTAAGGAACCCCATCACCGACGGCGTTTAATTGGAGGACCTCAAAGGAATGTTAATTCGAATTCAAATACGAACAAAATATCCCGGGAGGTTTTGCAGCCGCGAGAGGCAAGAGACCCAGACCTCCCTTTTCCCGTTTTCTATTTCGGGAGCACGAAATGGCTCCCTCCGTCTCTTACAGGGACCCTTAACAGACTCTTTAATCTCGAGAGAGGCAAATAACCTTTCGCCTCTTTGCCTAGGGACCCCTCGGGTGATGTGTTGGGGGGGATCCGTCATTCAATTTCGCTGGAGGAAAACATATTTTGTGAGGTGGCTGTTATCGGAAAGTTCAGCCTACGTTCCCCAAGTTTTAATGAGTGAAAATTATTGGGCCGTGTAATCTTATTTTCGAATCCAGCTATTCTTGTATTAATATCGTGTGTACGTTTATATATATATATATATATATATATATATATATATATATATATATATAAAATATATCTATATATATAGCATATATAATATATATATATACATATATATATATATATATATATATATATATATATATATGCTATATATATAGATATGATTTTTTCTTTTTCCTTTATTCACGTTCATATGTAAAACCGTGCATATATAATATATATTATTATATATATATATATATATATAAAATATATAATAATATATGTATAGTTGGTATGTATGTATGTATGTATGTATGTATGTGTGTTATGTATGTATGAAGGTGTGTATATAGGTGCGAGCATGGAGTAAGGAGAACAATCACGGATGTAGTGTGAAATGGATGATGTTTACTGATGATACAATAGTGACTTGGGAAAATGAAGAGCAAACGTTATAGATTAGCGAAGGTCCCCCGAAAGTCTTGACAAGAGGAGAAAGTTGAGAGTTAATTTGAGCAGGAGTAAGAATTTGGTGGTAAATGGAATTGGAAGATGGAGTTAGTGAATGTTAGCATAGGCAGGACAGATAATGGAGGTAGTGAATAGAGTGTTTGGAGTTTCAAGATTTTTTGGATGATGGTAAGATGAGGGAAAGAGAAGAGTACAGAGTATGCGAAGGAAGAAAGGTAGGAAGGAAACTTGGTGTGTTTATGGAAGTCAGGGGTGGAATGTACATCTGCTCTTTTTAGCCAACACCTCGTCTATGGAAGTGAAGTGTTGATGTTGAATACACATGGAATAAATGAAGGAAGAAGATGAATTATTTACGTAGAATTTGTTGTACAATAATTGGAAGGGTGAGAAAGGTGGAGGTAATTAGGAGTGGTAGAAGGGTTACTGTAAAGCGGTTGGTGTAGTCATGTTGAAAGAAAGATTGGAATATGACAGATTGGTAAAAGAATTGTACACGTAGGGAAATGTTTGAATGAAGGAGAGGAATATCTAGTAAGAGCTGGATAGAGAGCGTGAAAGAGTATTGGAGAGGAGGATCCAGAAAAACGAGAGAGAGAGAGAGAGAGATAAAGTGACGAAAGGTGAGCATGTGTAGGAGGGGATTGACACGCTGCTGGCGAACCTTCTGTGTAAGTGTATGAAGTGGTTACTGTTGTGGAAGCTTCCTTCCCAGTAAGTTCCTCAATGACTCAACAGTTTGTAGGATCATTGTCTTTTTCTTTACTTGGGAGCCACCTATTGGTGTTTGGTTATGCGGAAAGAAAGCAGGGAAGAAGGGCCAGAGGAAGAACAGGGAAGAGCTGGATAACAGTGCATGAAAAAGGTATCGGGGAGAACCTTACTCTTCAGGAAGAATGGGAGTTTGTGCAAGGCGGAATGTCATTGTTCAACAACCTCACTGGAAAGCAGCTGTCATTTCCTTGCTGTTAAGAATGGGGTATTAGACACATTTCTATGATAAGGTAACTGTTATTTTATAATAGTGTGTTTATTAGTTCACCTTGTATTTATACAGTTATTCATTTATGTTTCAAGAAAACCACAGTGCATATGTGGTTTGCTTTTGCTTCTCTATTATTCAAGTTGTTCGTTTCCCACGTTAGATTCTGGAATATATGAACTGTGTTGAAAAGGGGGACTATATATAACTGAATTTCATAAACAATTCTCTAAGTTGAATTGATTTTCTTGGCCTCGTGTTAGATTTCAGGATACTTTTAGAGAGGATATTCACTTCACATGTACGGGTTCTTACATTTCAAAGGTTCGTCCTTTTGAAAATTGTCTAGTTATAGAAACTAGAAGCCTTGAGGTTTTTGAAGGTGTGCAAAATATTATTTATATATAATGTCATTTGTTTGTTTATAAATAATTATTTTTAACTATTTTACACCTATCGAATATTAATGACAAAATGCGGATGGAAACTTTCGTGAATTTTGTCATTTCTGCCATAGATAGAATATTCCTGTCCTTTGAATAGGACTGTTTTCTTTTCATACTGTTAGATTAATCTGTCTGAATGGGTAGTAGCGAGTTTTTTTTATCAATATTTTGATTGATATTCGGAGGTTGACTGACTCTGAGTAACGAAGGAATAACTTTTTTTTTTTATAAGATAAGATTATAAAGGTTAACCTTCAGTTGGTCAAGGTAAAGTTTTCGTCATTATTCTCATGTGGAAAAGAAAATAGTTATAAACTTGGCGTGACAGGTTTGGTAGTTTAATTTATGTGAAGTAGGCATTGTACAGAAATGACAAGAATGCTGTATAATGCACTTGCAAATAATTATTCAGGTTCAGTGTAAAAAAGAAATAACAATCGCTCATGTAGCTCACTTGTAATTGATTTTTAAATGCCGGGAAGATTAGACAGTTATAGTTTTCTGTAAAAGAAAACTATTGAGATGGCTTTGTTTGTCCGTCCGCACCTTTTCTCTCCGCCCTCAGATCTTAAACACTCCTGAAGCTAGAGGGCTGCAAATTGGTATGGTGATCATCCACCCTCCAATCACCAAACATATCATATTCCAGTCTTCTAAACTCAGTAAGTTTTTAATTTTATTATAAGGTTAAACTTAGCATAATCGTTGCATCTGGCAAAGCTATAGGAAAGGTCCTCGCCGGTCCGTGGTTGAAACTTCATCATGGGCCGTGGCTCATACAGTATTAGAAGCTGTACAGAAAACTCGCTTACGCCGAGGCAACACTTGCATTTTTTTACTTGTTTACCATTATTAGCATGCCAGAATAGTGTGTTCGTGTACCCCAAACCCTGAAAACACTTAAATTGCTGTCCAAGGCTTCGTAGAAATTAAATCCACTCGTGAAAAATAATATCAATCCTGGTGCTCAAAAAAAAAAAAAAAAAAAAAAAAAAAATTGAGAGAGAGAGAGAGAGAGCGAAATGAAAATTTTCACCGTGCAATAGTTACTTATCTCCGACTCATTTTATGCAAATGAAGGCCCATTTAAAGGCAGAGGATGAACTTCGTTCTCCAATTATTACTTTTTGTGGTTAAAGGTGAGTTTTATTTCCGTTGGATGTGATTATATTAAGCTTCTCTTGGATGCAAGTCGATGAATGGTTGTGTTTTATGACGCATCAATTTAGATGGGATGATTGATTCACTTTATCCCCCGTACTATTCTCAAGATTAGGAAGATTCTCTCTCTCTCTCTCTCTCTCTCTCTCTCTCTCTCTCTCTCTCTCTCATTACGACGTATATATCTTCACCTAAATGAAGGTGCGAGGTTTCGGATGACCTCATTAGGAGACGAGGTCTCGTGTTCCCTAATCGTCAAGCTGGAACAACCACCGCGGGAAGTCAGTCGAGGATAACAGGACCCGGCTAAAGATATTGGCACAATTAACTCTGCTTGTGCTTCAGTCAGTCAGGTTTAATAGTAATAGTATAAGCATAGCGTTGAGATGTACTTTTAGCATTGAAAGATACATATATAGCATTGAAATATACACACAGTATTGATTATTGATATATACATTTAGTATTGAAGTTTACATACATATACCATTGAAATATGCATGTAGTATTGAAATATGGATGTAGCATTGAAATATATGTATAGCACTGAGATATGCATATAGCGTTAAAATATACATATAGCATTAAATATATTGAATATGCATATAACATTGGAATATGCATATAGCATTGGAATATGCCTATTGCATTGGAATATGCACATAGCATTAAAATATGCATACAACATTGAAATATGCACATATCATTGAAATATACATATATCATTGAAATATGCACATACCATCGAAGTATGTATATAGCATTGAAATATGCACATAGCAATAAATTATGCATACAGCATTGAAAAATGCACATAGCGTTGAAATATGCACATAGCACTGAACTATGCATCTAGCATTGAAATATGCACATGGCATTGAAATTACATATAGCATTGAAATATAGACAGCATTGAAATATACACAAGTATTGAAATTTACATCGGCATCCTAAGGGATACAAGTCCAGTAAAGTTAGCTAAGACATACAAAACACTTGCTTTGCAGGGACACTTCAAGAGGCCGTGCTTGCATAAGGCCAGCTGCATTGCTGTCTTTGGATCAAGCTGATCTTATGCCAGCATGGGTTCTTACTCCTTGGATAGCCCTTATTCTCGGTTTGTTTTCACATTTCTCTTTTTGGACTGTCTCTGTAACTAATTTTTTTTAAATTTTTCTCTGTAACTGTAATTTTTTAATCTCTGTAACTATAATTTTTTACCTTTTCTCTGTAACTGTAAGTTTTTAAATTTTCTCTAAATATTTTTTTACCTTTTATCTGTAATTGTAATTTTTTACTTTTTTCTCTGTAACTGTAATGTTTTTTTTATCTCTCTAACTATATTTTTTACTATTTCTCTGTAAATGTAATATTTTAATCTCTCTGTAACTGTAATTTTTACTTTTTTCTGTAATTATAACTTTTTACTTTTTCTCTGTATTTAATTTTTTACTCTTTGTTGTAACTGTAATTTCGACTTCCTCGTTTAATTTTTCAACCTTCATTCAGAATGGACATCTGTCCATCTGTCCACTACAATTCGTAAACGTCGCCACATCAGAGGACATTGTAGTTGTTTAAAATGTCATTATTCCTGATGGATCAACAATATGAAATCTGAAAAGATCATAGAAAATTGTTTGTAGGGATCCCCCTAGATAGTGACTCCCGAAGGGTTTTCGGGGGTCGTTGTGTAGGAATAATGTTTCTTTGGGGTCGTTATCTGTATGATGTTTGCAAAAGGAATTCTTTTCAAGAGGAGTTCCTGATCAATCCATGACATTCATATCCGCTCAGCGCAGGTGCGAAAATCACTGAATGGCAACCAACCAACCAGTCGTGTCCGAGTCTACATGTGGCCGAAATCTGAGGAAGTCGGAATTGACAAATGTTACCTGGTCTGGCCTTCTAAATATCGGTAACCCGATTTTTCCGATTTATGCCCCTTTTTGTAACCTCATGAACTTAAACGTAGGTACGGACGTCGTTTTGGTCAAGTAATTGGGTTACCATAGGGGTACCGTCTCCTCGGATGGAGTAACAAGCTACTGAGACATCCTAATCCTTGTAACTCCTGAATTTCTTGAAGATCCGATGAAAATGGCTATTGGAAAAAACCGTATTATACTTGTTATTTTAAAGTGTTATTGTACGTATTATTATAAGGACTGTGAAGTTCAGTGATAGTTCGAACAAACTAGTATGTACGTTCTGATTCTTCCAGTAATGCAAACAATAAAGAGTGTTACTTTTGTGCAAATGTGTAAAATAAACTATGGGTATAATGCATATATTTGTAGAACACTGTACATTACCTGTTCCTGAACTAAATTATACAATACTGAATGCAATAAGTTCTTGAAGGATAATCGTTTTAGATATTTCAGAGATAGATAATAAATTTTATTGTAAAATAATGCAACGTTGCTCTTAAACAATGACTAAGCAATGCCCAGACGTTTTCAAGAAGATTGAACGTTGCAAGAGTGGGAGCCTTTTTAAAAGTAGTCTTTGTATATCAACTTTATTTTCCATAATAGAATGATATTGCAATCACGAACTCTAACCCATAACTCGCTCTCGCCCGAAACGCGCGGTCAGCTCTCCTTTTCGCATAGGAGTTGGCAATTTTGGGTGATGAATAGATTCGAATATTTGATTACCTCCTCTTAGAAGGTCCTTGAGAAGTAGTATATAAAGATCGCTTCCACTTTTAGTTTGTTCTTTAGCGACGCGAGTTGCATTGGCGGTGACATTTCTCGGAGATGGGAGTCTAATGAAGAGTGGGCGAAAATTAATTAATGACGCTTCCTTCATCGCGAACCACAAAGAGGCCTCTTCACACACACACACACGCGCGCGCGTATTAATAGTAACAGTATCGCCAGGAGAAACTTCAGCATTTTCAGTCACAACTTTATTTATATCCATCCATCACGAAAGTTTCAGAATACAAATACCATCTTCAGGGCTAAAAACAGGGAAAAATGAAAATTCTATACACATTAGGGATCCAGCTAAAATGGGGCACAGTAGTAAATTATACTTTAGAAAATTATGTAGATAGATAATAATCTGAGTAAATTATATCATTACTAAAGACAGGAAAAAAGTATTTAACAATAATCCTAAGAATAAAATATTTCTGTATATAATTACAAAAAGTGAAAAAAGCGAACAAAATAAAAAAAAACTGAATAAGTCATTATTTATTTTTGACACAAAGGGAAGGCAAACACACAGGTGAGAAGGTAGCAAGGACGAATGATCTATTATGGTAATGTTTAATTGAACAGCAGTTGAATGGTTGTTGAGTTAATTTCGTAAATGAAAGGTAGTGACTATACAGGGAATAAATTTAAGTTACGTAGTTAAATTTCATAGAAAAAAACACTAAAAATTGATGGTTTGTAAACAACAAGCACAAGTGAAACGGTAATTAAGCGCCTCAGTGGCGTGGTTGGTATGGTATTGGCGTTCCACCTCGGTGGTCGCGAGTTCGATTCTCGGCCATTTCATCCATTGAGCGCCTCAGTGGCGTGGTTGGTTTGGTGTTTGCTTCTCACCTCGGTGGTCGCGGGTTCGATTCCCGGCCATTCTATTGAGGAGTGAGAGATGTGTATTTCTGGTGATAGAAGTTCACTCTCGACTTGGTTCGGAAGTCACTGGTTCCATGCAACGTAAAAACACCATACAAACAAACAAAACGGTAATTATAGTGATCGAGTCCTATACTTTAATTTTTATCGACGTGTTGGCGACCACGATTTAACCCTTAGTGCGCACAAATCACAAATCAGTCAAAGGAACAGAGTAGTCATATTAAGCTTGCATAAAAACTCTCGACTGACATAGGGTAAATAACCCTAGCGGCCACCTCTCAGAACGCGGCCACTTCCCGAAAAAGCGCTTCAATTATGCCGTTATTTCGCAATTTAGGAGAAAAAAATCCCTTCGAGAGACCGTAGATTTCTCTGTATGCTGCCCGGGTGAGCCACAACTCTTGACTGATGCTCATGGCAGCCAATTCAAGTACTTTTTCGGGAAGGTGGCGGGTATGTCGCCACTCGGTCAATTGCCGTATCCATAAGATGTTCGTCTTCCAAATGCTATAGAAGCAAGATGATCAAGCCAAAGTTTCATGGGTCGCGCCTTCCTCCGTCCTCGAAATCTCCTCACTCAGCCTTGGCGGAATTCACTGCTCCATGTCTTCATGAAGTTCTCCAAAATATGAAATATCCAGAAAATGTAGAGTGGTTTGATGAAACGCTCTGGACTGAAATCTGGACTCTGTACTGGGCTGGGCTGGACAGCTTAACAGAAAAACTCGAAGGCAGAATCAGAGCATATTAAATGTCAAACAGTCAGTTTTAAGAACTATCCAGGCTCGATAGCAAACAAACAAATTCGTAAATTACCCTATTACAATCAAACCATTGCCTATAGTTCAAACCATCACCAAGTAAACAAAAGACTGTATTCTTCAATTTAAAATAAAATGTATAAAGATATTTCTTTACGAGTGATGGGCAAACCCAAATTACCTTAAATGCCCGACGTGCAAGGTTTGTCTTAATCCCAGTTCTTAGTATGATCTTGAACAACCATATTTCAGCATTTACTATAAACCAAGGAAAGTGCTGTAGTAATCGGAATTCCTCGTGTCATCTCAGCAACCATTTTTCAGCATTTAATAGAATCCAAGAAATTGCCAGTGAGTATTTATGCAACCATCTACTTGAACACAAACCACAGAATATTTCCTCAAAACCTATGTCGATGAAGGTGTTTGTGTCAGAATGGTGAAAAAAACCTAAGCTTAAAAAGAATATAAAGGAAAGGGGGACATAAATGAGAAATCCCAGGGCTCCAGATGCAAAAACAGCCTCATTCGTAGGGGCTTCTATATGCAGAGAAGCCAGAATCGGGGCATAAGCTCGTTTTTGCATATTCTAAGAGACAATATCTGCGGGAGAGAAATAGGCTCGGCTATTCTCTATTGGATGTTAGCATCTCTTTACAACGTTGAGAAAGAGAGAGAATTTTCTTTACTGTATCTCTGAGGCTTTCCTTAATTTCCTCTGTAATGGCGAATGCTTTTTTTTTTGTCTTCACATAAGAGAGGCAGGGGAGAACTAGAAGCGAGCGAGTCTTCGTTTAAAATGAAGGGGAAAAAGAGAAGTTCAATTATATAAATGTGGTGGTGTTTCTGCTTCACCATCAGCGGTGTTGCTCCAGCGGTATTTATTTTACAGGCGAGTGACCTCATAGCCACCCA
>NC_061097.1:29252586-29272586 GCF_015104395.2 Macrobrachium nipponense
TGCGATCAAATGAAAATGGGTCAAAAGTTTCTGATATGACAGCAATAAGAGGTATGAAATCAGTAGAGCAATGGCTGGAAGGGTTTAAGCAGTCGGTCATTTGTTTGTATAAACACCTTGACCCAGTTCATTTTAAGATTGGATTTTGAGGAACGTTCGAAATAGGACAGAAGGAACACTGCTGAATTTTGATGTGTGACTATGTTTTCTGGAATTCGGTTAGCCCTCAAAGCAGGAATAAAAGATGAAAAAATGGTATTAGACGGTTTATGAAATCAAGGATAAAACATAGGTATATAATGATAAATAATAATATTGAAATACATAGATTATTTGAATAGAGGTAAAAAAGTTGATGTTTTCAAGAGAAGAAATAGCCGCAGGAGTAGAAGTTCAGTATATCCTATTTAACCAGACCACTGAGCTGATTAACAGCTCTCCTAGGGCTGGCCCGAAGGATTAGATTTTTTTTTTTTTTTTTTTGCGTTGCTAGGAACCAATTGGTTACTCAGCAATGGGACCTACAGCGTATTGTGGGATTCGAACCACTTATATTGAGAAATGAATTTCTAATCACCAGAAATAAATTCCTCTGGTTCCGCACTGGCAGCATCAGGGGAGCGAACTCCGACTACCCGATTGATAGGCGAGTACGCAACCCACTCGTCAAGTGAGGAACTGGAGCAGCAGGAATAATAAGAATCAGGGGAAAAATTACTACAAAGCACAGGAGCTATTGGCAAATGAAACAGATTCCAGGCCAGATTCGTCGCACGTCTTCAGTGATGCACGAAATGCTCTTTCCTTCAAGTAGAGAATTATACAGGAGGCCACCAGACAACAGAATGGCAGATGGCAGGTTCAAAGGTACTGGAATTTCTGGAAATAGAAATTTAAAAAAATCTGAAGCCAGTGAGGATAGTGTTTATTATCAGCAAAAAAAAGGAAGAAAAAAAAGCAGATCCTTATTAATATGATAAGAGTAATCAAGGTCAAGTCTTCGTTAAGGATTTATAATTCACTGGCAAGAGTTTCTCTTTTCCATTTTGAAACAATAAAATTTTCCTCCTAAGGGGTAAAGTGCCGTCAGTGCACCTCACGGTGTGCGATGTAGGCATTACTCAAGGTTCTTTGCAGCGTTCCCTCATCCCCGAGCTGCAACCCCTCTCATTCCTTTTACTGTACCTCCTTTCATATCACCTTCCTTCCATCTTGCTATCCACCTTCTCCTAACAGTTATGCATAACTGCGAGGTTTTCCTTCTGTTACACCTTTCAAACCTACCTACTCTCACTTTGCTTTCCAGCGCTGAATGACCTCATAGCTCCCGGTGTTTGGCCTTTGGCCTAAACTCGTCATTATTAAGGATTTATTATTCGCTGGAAAGAGATTTTCTTTCCACTTTGAAACATAAAGTCAGTTTTTTGTTAGTCTGTGTGACCAGAATATTTCATTTACTCTTCGCTGAGGTACACTTACTCCCGTGACGTAGAAGAGTACTCTCATTCTTCGTAGATTTCACTGAGGAAAATTAGCAGCTGCAGGAGAGACTTGGTCTGTCAAGAGGGTACCAGTAACTCAGCTAGAGCTGTGGAAAAAAAAGAGCTGAATGGATACCATTAATTTATACGCTTGTATTCAGTTAAATACACATTCTTCTAGATCGAAGCACATCCGCTAGTTACGTTGTACATCCAAAGCAATGCGACTGTTTGTCTGTCTGTCTGTCCATCTGTATTTTCATCTTCCATTCTTTGTCTGTGGCTTTTGAAAAATTAATCTTGATTTCCCGCACTTCCTCCCTTCTTGTTTAATATTCATCTTCATCATTCATCCGCCAGTGGCTTTTCCCTCGTATTTTAATTCCACTTTCACCCTCCAGTGCTTTTATTCTCGCGTTTTAACTCCTTCTCTTGTATCATCAAGATCCGCATGTGACGTCCGTCCTTGGAGACAATGTTCCACGACTCGAGAAGACGACCTCGAGTGAAGCTTTTTTTCAAAAGTCTCCTCTTGGTTTGAAAAGCTCATCGAAGTTGGTCCTCGTTTTAGGTGGAAAGCAATGCGGTCGAAAGATAGCTTTCCATTCATATTTTAATCTTTGCAAATCTTCCAGGCGGAAAAGGAAGCCACTGCTCGCCCACCACCACCACCACCACCACCACCGGCGAGGAAACGGGTAGAATATTTCTCTGGTTTGGGACGAAAAATAGGGAAGTAAAAGTTTTATGTTATGGATCTTCCTCGCTGTGGTAAATGGCTAATTGCATTTGTTGCGTCTGAGGCCTTTTCATTGCTGGAACGTATAAAGAAATAATGTTCTGTACACTATGAAATATGAATGTTTTTTATTTGATATCATCACTTTCTCGTGATCTTAAATGAGAAAATAAAGTCTGCATTAGTATGCAGGTAGATTGCTTTATACAGGAATCTTTCGCCAACTTGAGTAATTTCCATGTGACACATTTGGGAGCAACGCGTGCAAGCTTTAATCTTCAACGAATTTCACAGACAGTCTGTTTAGAGAATGAAGGGAGAGGGATGCACAAATGTGGATAAAACAAACACAAATAAATAAATAAGTAAATTAACAAACGAAATAAAAAGTTATTTGGAGGAAGGAAGCCCCTTCTACTGTAATTGGAACCATATCTAAAACCTTACCTGTAAAATTTTATGATATAATTGAGATACAATATAGTTTAGGTGTTATGATAACATTATTCCAGTTAGGAAAATATGGTCGATTCAGTTGACTTAATTGTTGTGAATGAGTTTCTTCAGGCTGACTCAGTGAGGACATGACAGTCATTTCGTTGGTTCCATTGTATTTTGAGGTTTCCGTCAATCGCTGATATGTTGAGTAACTTTTGCATTCGTGCAAACTGTTTCTCTGGCTACATACTTGTTTAACCAGCTAACCTTTCGTTGAGTAACAAATATGACCAAATTATCTTAGTTTTTCAAGGATTTGTGTCAGTTATCAATATTGTGCGGGAAAATTAGAAAGCATGCTTTCAAAAAACGGGAAAAGGTATTTTTTTTGTGGTTAATTGGACCTAAATCGAATTAGGAGAGGAAAATATGGTAAAATGCATGTACTCTCATTTTACCCTATAAAGGTTGAGTTACCTTATCTCCCCCGTAGGGGGGTAGTGCCGTCAGTGGACCTCATGCGGTGCACTGTATGCGTTATTCAAGGTTCTTTGCAGCGTGCCTTCGGCCCTTAGCTGCAACCAACCACTTTCGATCATTTTACTGTACCTTCTTTCATATTCTCTTTCTTCATCTTACTTTCCACCCTCTCCTAACAATTGATTCATAGTGCAACTGAGAGGTTTTCATCCTGTTTACACCTATCAAACTTTTCACTGTCAATTTCCATTTCGGCGCTGAATGACCTCGTCCCAGTGCTTGACCTTTGGCTTAAATTCTATATTCAACTCAATTCAACTCAGTTACCTAATCTCTTTTAGTCTTTAGTTTTTCGTGTGTGACCCATTCCACCAACCCTCCAAAAGCACAGCTCCCTTGGCGGCGTTTGAAGGTATCCGTTATAAACTGTATTTTATTTGAATGATAACTATATATTAATTAAGAATTTATATAGTAACCTTAATGAGCCTGATAGCTGCAATAGGTAATTTTGAAAGTACGGGCACTTTTGCATTTAATGGCATTCAAAGTTCTAGTGCTGTTAAAATAATATTTTTTTATAGAACGATACTACGCACTACATTGTAGTCATCATTAGAAAATGTCCATTTCCCTTCTAATTCCATATTAAGTGATGTGGAGAACTTAGAAAATTAGATACCCCACGATTGCTAAGAACGAAATTAGGTAGCCCTATGTCGCCGATAGCTGTAGCTTTTATAATTATTTCGCGGAATTTGGCCCAGAAATCAGTGATGCTATTCTAGCTTCATACTAAATGCCTCCATTAAAAGCATAGCAAAGTTATGCTATTTACAACCTGGAAAGCATAATGAGATTCTTAGGTCTTTTGTGTCTTAGTCTCACTAAATAACTTTTGCCAATCCGCTCACATGGCTGTCGAATACAATGAGTTACTTGGAAATGCACAGTATAAACAAACAACAATATAACCTCAGTGGCGTGGTTGGTTTGGTGTTTGCTTCTCACCTCGGTGGTCGCTGGTTCGATTCTCGGCCATTCCATTGAGGAGTGAGAGATGTGTATTTCTGGTGATAGAAATTTACTCTCGACGTGGTTCGGAAGTCACGTAAAGCCGCTGGTCCCGTTGCTGAATAACCACTGGTTCCATGCAACGTAAAAACACCATACAAACAAATAAACATCAAATAGATAGTCATATGGTCTAACGCAAATTGGATAATCATCTTTTGTAATACTTCTAATCGTTACACAAATTCAACTTTCCTCATCTCTTTTGATTTCGCTTTCAGCTCTGCTCTCCCCAGATAGAAAGTATCAACACATTTGTTTGATGCAGTTAATTCGTGACCACTCATCGCCTTGTAAAGCGAAATGATTCATCGAACTTTCGTGTTTTTCTGCTTCTCAATTAAGGAACAACCTCGGAAAGATTGGACGAATATTTCTTGTCGCATTCACTAGAGTTATGCTTCGTTATTTCCATTTTTGATCTGGTGTTTTGCAACTGGCCACAGCTGAACTCTGGCAAAAAGGAATATCCCATCCCGTTTCCTACAAAAATAGACAGAAATCCCTGGGGCCAATTGTCCTTCAATGCTGCCTTAGGAAAAATCGGAATTGCGCTCGAACCTAAAACCTTGTTCGGAACGAGAGAAAAAATGGATGGTTTTTGGGTGAAAAGTTTTTTTTTAAAGCCTTTCTTTATTTCCTAAACTTTTGCTACGGCTTTTTGCTATATAGTCTTTTTGCTAAAGGTTTTAAGATGTGTTTCTCTGTTCGCGAGGTTATTTCGTGTTGGGGGAATTTGGTTTGTGTGTGAGTTTTTTTGTTTAAGTTTTCATTCATTAGAAGTTTCTTTTGCTTTAATTATTCCTCCAATGTAAATGAGATGACTTTGATAATTGAAACAAAATATGATTGATGGATAAAGGAAACGAACAGGTTCTGAGTAAATTGTGATTCTCTCTCTCTCTCTCTCTCTCTCTCTCTCTCTCTCAGTCCAGACTCCCTCTGATTCCATTTGTATAATTTTGAACAACTGTATGTTAACTTATGATTACTTAATTACATGAATAATGGTTTTCATCCCCACCCCTCAAAAAAAAAAAAAGAAAAAAAAAAAAGTAAGGAAGAAAAGCAACCGTTACTGCACAGCACCAATTGGGTTCCTCTGCGAATTCATGGTGGGGCGAACCGAAGTCATTCCCGTGGTAGACAACGCTTCAATTATTGGTGCTAAGGTCTTCATCTCCGTCACCTTTTAAAGGTGATTTTGAGTTCCTCGTTGGACGAGTGGTTTACGTTGCTCGCCTACCGATTCGGTAGTCTCGAGTTCGACTCCCCACTCTGCCAACAAGGAATCAGAGGAATTTGTTCCTGGTGATTAGAAATTCATTTCTCGATATAATGTGGTTCGGATCCCACAATAACCTGTCGGTCCCGTTGATTCCAGTTGATTCTTAGCCACGTAAAAAATATTAATCCCTCGGCCAGCCCTAGGAGAGGTGTTAATAAGATCAGTGGTCTGGTTAAACTAAGATATACTTAACTTAGAGAGAAACCATTGAAGTAAAAGTTGGAGAAGTTGGACAACAAAAGCAAAGAAAGAAGTGGGAAATGGAGTCAAAGTCGAGGCTAAAAAGTGGGCGTAGCTGGGGGTCGAAGGGACGGTGTGTCTTTGCAAAAACGTCGTTCAGTAATGCCTACAGTGCACCACGTGAGGTGCATTGACGTCACTAAAACCTTACGTACAAGGACCTTTTAAATTCTTAGCTTCCCTATCTGAAGCTGATAATATATATATATATATATATATATATATATATATATATATATATATATATATATATATAATTTGGTATGAGCCATTGCATTTTTGTACTAAAATCCCAGAGGAAATCTGGTAACGGGATCAAGTTACTTGCTGCGGAAAAATCAGGTCCTTTAACTGGCAAAGTTCGCAACGACTACAAGTCCAATATTCCTCCTATCTTCCATTGTGCTGGATCTATATCTTTTCTTGTCGAAAGTCCATACCTGCGGTTCCTATTGCTTTAACTTCGACGGCCATTTCCTAACTTTCCTTAACACCTCGAATCCGAATCACTTTTTCAGCATTCCCTATGTCGGTTCCCGGAGACCTTCCTTCCTTTCTCCATGATGTTGTTTGGTTCATTTCCTTTGTGGGACGTTACGGATTCTTTGACGTCACTCATAATACTTGTTAGGTTTTTAGCTTGTGGCTTTACTCCCCTCTGTAATCTTCTATCTTGTGTTCAGTGTGGAAGCATATTTTTGACGTCACTCATAAGACCTTTTAGGTTTTTAGCATGTGGCTTTATTCCCCTCGGTAATCTTCTATCATGTGTTTAGTGTAGAAGCATATCCTTCTCTGCATATTTCTAAAATTTCATTGTCATTATTCATTTAGTACCCAGTACTTGGCCAGTGGCCTGGAGCTGGTACACCGTTTCATTTTAATCCTTCGGGCCAGTCCTATGAGAGTTAGTTCAGTGGAGTGGTCTGGTTAAACTGTTTTAATAATAATATTGTAATCTTATAGTTATTTATGTTAATTGCTATTACTTTAATGACCATCGTCACACTAACAGTTTTCCCCTTTCATATAGTTTTTGAGGAACCAGACACTGATTATTCGTTCTTTAGACGTGAGGATATATAGTGAAAAGGTAATATTCTGCCCATGACAGCAAGTTTGCCTGGGAAAATCAATCTTGGTTGTGGTAGAGTGAGAAAATGGAGTAGGATAGTTTGGTACAAAAGTTGGCCAAAGTTGGAAAGTTGGCCATAGTAGGTATTTTTTTGTGGGGGGGGGGGGGTTGGGGGGGGTGGGGGTTAATGAGTAAAAGTTCAGGCGATAAAGGGTTAATGGGTCCTTGTGCTGAGAAGCTGTAGAAATTTGTGAAAGGAAAAAGTTTAAAGGTATTATTAAGAAGAGTGTGGTTATTTATAGTAAGTGGAAATAACGGTGGTACTCATTGGTTATTAGTATGTGGCATGTGCAAGTAAAATGACCTGTAAAAAAAAACAAAAAAAAGGAGGATAATGAGAGAAAATGTGAAGCACAAAATAGGTGAAAAAAAAGGAAAGTAGAAGGTAATCTGCAAAAAATTGGGAAAAGTGAAGTTCCATTGAAGCGAGAAACCAACTCTCAGCATAGTTCATGAGATTATGCTTTCCAACTGGAAAAAGGGTCAAACGGTTTGAATATATTATTTGCATAGAATATTCAATGTAAACAAAAATTGAAAGAATGAGCAAAGTGCTGATGTATGGAGTAGATGGTGGTCACCAGATCACCTTAGATATACGGATAGATGGGCACCATGATGTAGTTTGTTCGTTTGGAGAGAATTAAGGGAAATGGTTTGAAAAAATGGTGCAGAGTTCAAAGGAGGAGGAGGAGGAGGAGGAGGAGGAGAGGAGGAGGCGGAGGAGGAGGAGGAGGAGGAGGAGGAGGAGGAGGATGGAGGAGGAGGAGGATTACAGGGAAAGTTCTGGTCCGAACCAGCTGGAAATCTGCTGGATCAGAAAAACTTCAGTATCCATGAAGGGCAAAGTGCATGTGAGATGTCGAATACCCAGTTGGGATAGGGGATCTCAGTGCTGTTTTGATGTATCATCTTCGTTTATGTATGAAGCAGTTGATTCCGTGGACGTTTTCAGCCTAGGTGTTCATGCTTTGGGTCCCTGAGCTGAGGATGGCTTTGGTGAGACTGTTTTCTTGTTGTTTACAAGGTCGATCAAGGCTTTTTGTACGTCTTGCTTAGGAAAAACATTTCCAGACAAACAGAAGATTGAAACAAAGCTACTTTCTCTAATGGGAATTATATATATATATATATATATATATATATATATATATAATATATATATATATAGATATAATATATTTTATATATATATATTTATATATATAGTATATATATATATATATATGAGTAACTTGATCACGAAGTATATAAAGCATGATGCTATGTATAAATAAAGGTTTTTGCCACGAGGGAAAAAATGAAGTTATCTCGCTTTTCATTTTTTCCTTCGTGGCAAAAAACTGTATTTATAATATATATACATATATAATATAATAAATAAATAAATATATATATATATATATATATATAGAGAGAGAGAGAGAGAGAGAGAGATGACATACCACTTACGGCATAAAATTAAGACCAAACGGAAACATGAAACAGTTGTGTTTTGGGTGGTATCATTGTTTAGATTAAAAGGCTCTTCAGTTTTTCCGTTAGTTTATTCTAAATTTGAATTTCATTGTAAATATATATATATATATATATATATATATATATATATATATATATATATATTATATATATATATATATATATATATATATATGCATACTAAACACATACATGTATATAGTATATATATGTATTAGTTCTTATATATTTTATATACATGTATATTTGTATATATATATATATGTGTGTAGTGTGTATATATATATATATATATATATATATATATATATATATATATATTATTTATCTTCGTTTACGCATAACTATAAATAATGTTCAGTAGTACAGAAGTTGACAGAGAGAGAGAGAGAGAGGAGAGAGAGAGAGAGAGAGAGAGAGAGAGAGATTGTTGCCGATAAAAAATTCACAGCAGTAACAAAAGCCCTTTGTTTCTTTGTACTATCGCATACGTTAGAGGGTTTTCATTAATTCGTTCAATGAATTCCATTTACAGCTTTTATTGAATCATTAAACTCATTTATATTTAGTTTATCTTCTCCGTGCCTGACGGGGAGAGAGAGAGAGAGAGAGAGAGAGAGAGCGAGAGAGAGAGAGAGAGAGAGATTAATTAAGGAAGTAATCAGAGAAAAAGACCGATTGTATGACATATCCCTTGCTTCCTTGTATATTTGCCTGGCTCTCTCTCTCTCTCTCTCTCTCTCTCTCTCTCTCTCTCCTTCTTTCCAGACTAATCAAGACGACAGAAGGATTGACTTTATTTTCGGTTTCCAGAGGGATTCAATATTCCACATGAATCGCTAAACAACCTCACTGTATTTGTTTGGATAAGGACGAGTGTTTGCCTAGTGTTGCGTGTCGAAATTCGGCTGTTAAAAGTTCTCCGTCTAATCAGCGACTGTGGCTTAGTACAGTAAAGCATATTAAGAAATGTTACTTACACACACACTCATTAATATATATATATATATATATATATATATATATATATAATTAATGTGTGTGTGTGTAATATAGCTTTAATGTACTATGTTTTTTCACTTTTACTTTTTAAACAAACTATTGCGTCACTGTGTTTTACATCACAGGATACGACTAAATGATAAACGGCCACGTGAAGTGTTTTAATCATCTGACAAACTGAGCATACATAAACCCAGAAGTCGCATTTCATTCCGGTAACTGCAGACTTATCCTGCACCAATCCGCTTTCGAAACTTATGACTAAGACCATGAAAGCTAATCAGGCTTTTCCTTTTTTATCTCTTACCTATTTGTGACTCTTTCTGTGAAGCACAAAAATAGCGTATTATTTCCTTTTCCATGGTTTTCTATTTTTCCATTTCATTCGTATATCTTCACTTGCCAACTCTTGAAATTCCTTATGGTTGCCTCCGCCAAAGCCCCTCAAAGCCTGGAAAGGAAAACAATTTCAACATTTCTTTATATAATATGAAACAGACAAAACGCTCATCGTGCCTCGCGTCAAACTGATCACAAGAATTCTTACAGATATACAGTTATTTGATTCATAAGAATTCTTAGAGATATACATTGTCTGTTTCACAAGAATTCTTAGATATACACAGTTGTTTGATTCACTAGAATTCTTACAGATATACAGTTTTTGATTCACACACACACACACACACACACACACACACACACACACACATATATATATATATATATATATATATATATATATATTTATTTATTTATTTATTAATGAGTGTGTGTGAAGTAACATTTCTTAATATAGCTTTACTGTACTATGCTTTTTCACTTTTACTTTTTAAACAAATTATTGCGTCATCGTGTTTTACATCACAGGATACCACTAATCAGAGAGATTCCCGGGGATGCAGAAATTACGGCAGGCAGGGCAGGGAGCTTTTTCTCTATTCATTCCTTTGTTTTCGTTGTTGCATGTTTCTTTTGTTATTTCATTCCTTGTATGTTTCTCTTTTTTTCATTCTTTGTTGTTTGTTTCACTTTTTTTCATTGTTTATGTTTCTCTATTTTCATTCTTTGTTATATGTTTCACTTTTTTAATTCTTTGATTGTTTGTCTTTTTTTAATCTTTGTTTCTTTTTTTCTCTTTTCTCGTTTGTTGTATTTTGTTTGTTTCTCTTTTTCATCCTCTGTTGCATGTTTCTCTGTTGTGTCATTCCAACTTCTCGGAAGACGAAAAATGAGATCAGGTGTCAGAAACGACGGATGACGAGACTCAGCAGATAAATGAGAAAGAGTAAAGGACGAGAAACGAGATCAGTAGGTGTTCTAATTCTCCCAGGATCATTTCCCTCTGCAAAATCATATCCGACTTTTATCAGCAAACTGATCGGATCCAATGAAGCTGATTAATTTATCCTGGGAATTGTGATTGAGTATATTGTGTCTGCCCCAACTCCTCCCCTCAGAGTGGATGGGGGAAGTGCCAGAGCCATTGTCAAAGTGGATTGAATTTTAAAGGTCTGTCTCTCCAGAGGGAAATTGCTTTGTTTACCATTGACAGTTTTTTTCTCTTTTTTTTCCCCTCCAGGTTTTTCCTCGAACTCAGACGTCGGTGAAATTTTGCATTTTTTTTTTTTTTTTTTTTGTTTTTTTTTTTTTTTTTGCTTCCTCTGATTCCATGTTTTAACCCTGCTGTTATTGTTTCCTGCTAGACTTAGTTATTAACTGTGTAAGATTGTGACAGTTGCTTCAGTTGTTTAAAGGGGATTTACCAGGATTATCTTCTTTAAATGTTGTCATATTTTTGTGCTCTGTTAGTGTTGAAAGTCCATCTCGCCTTTCTCGGGTTTCTGAGTAATTTAGATGATTTCCAGGGCTCACAACGGTAATAATTAATTTTCCACAGTGTGTCGTGCTGCCTTCGAAAACTAGCAAAATCTTTTACCATTTTTTAGTAGGTTGAGTAATTCTTTATTCGTAATCCTTTTTTTTGTATAAAGATATTTTATGCTTTGTTTACTGGTGCCTTTCCATTAAATTGATGATTATTTAGATTTTTCTCATGCCTGTATGAGCCTTTTTGCTCACGTTATTATTAAGTAAATATACCGCATTTTTCTTGTAGTTGTAAACTCTTTGTTAGTTGGTAATAGTGATTTTCTGCGTGGATTTCTTACATTTGTATCTAACTCGGTCGACCCCGTAGCGGGCATTGCCGTCAGTGTACCTCATGCAGTGCACTGTAGACATTACTTAAGGTTCTTTACAGCGTACCTTCGGCCCTTAGCTGCAATTCCTTTCTTTCCTTTTACTGTACCTCCTTTCATATTCTCTGTCTACCATCTTACTTTCCACCTTCTCCTAACAATTGATTCTTAGTGCAACTGCGAGGTTTTCCTTCCCGTTTGCACCTTTCAAAGCTTTTATCGTCAATTTCTGTTTCAACGCTGAATGACCTCATGGGTCCCAGCGGTTGGCCTTTGGCCTAAATTCTATGTTTCAATCAATTCTAGACCGGTCGAAGTTTGCCACCTTTTCTCCTTTAATCTACCAAAGAAACAAACAAAAAACAATTCAAACTTTAACCGTAATGCCACTGACAGAAATTAAAGAGATAAAACTATACAGTAAAAAAATTACAAAACTGTGTTTAGAAATAAGTCACCCAGACAGCATATTCTTTCATTATCATTCCCTCCCATTTCAGGGACCACATAGGCTTCATATCAGAGCTATTTTTTCTTGATACACTCAAATTTACTCACAATCTTGTGACCAACATTTGTAATCATTTACTATACGCCCCAAAGTTTTGGTGACGCAATAAGCGCTTCCCTTGGTAGGCCTTATGTCTTTGAGCCACAAGACAACCACAGTCACTGTTTAATTTTTCCCAATCTAGGACGGTCTGACCTTTCGCTTTGTTTTCATCTCTCGTTTAAACTTCGTTTCCCGGAGGTGCCAGAAGTTTTAAGTTTTGTTGCCTTAAACAAGATTTCGGTGTGCTATATAGTGCTTCTCATCTGCAATACTTCCACATACTGCATTCACAGCCCCAAAAATGCGAGACAAAAGTGTATATATATATATATTATATATATATATATATATATATATATATATATATATATATGATATATATATATATATATATATATATATATATATATATATCTATATATATATATTTATATATATATATATATATATATATATATATATATATATATATGTATATATATATATATATATATATATATATATATATATATATTGTATTTATGCTTATATTCTTATGTGTTTGCATGTATATGCCTGCGTGTATCAAGTACATAAATGTTTTTATTCGAAGATTATCTCAATCTCCCATGGTTGGTGGCATCGCTTAACGAATTTAATTAACTGGTCACAATCACTCTTGTACTATCAAATAATTTCTTAGTTTCGTGTTCAAAGTTCTGGATATTACCAAACCATATTATTTTCAGATTTGAATTAATTCTGCTTCCTTAATCACATGACATCTTATTTGTCTGCTTGTTTACTATATGTCTCTGCTTTTTTCTTTTATTAGGTCCCTATTAAATTTTTTTGCATTTTCGATTGCATATTTTTTTTTTATTTATGCCCGACCTTGACCTTACTTTATGTCTCCGCCAAGATTTCTTCAAGAGTAGCATGACATTGATTTTCTTTCTTGACCTTTGTTCAGCCCTTCTCTCTGGCACATTTTCGTTCTCTCTCTCTCTCTCTCTCTCTCTCTCTCTCTCTCTCTCTCTCTCTCTCTCTTTTGATTAACTTCTGTCTCGAGAGATTATTGGAAAATGCTCTGCTAACTTTCACCGTACGTGACGTGGACATGAGCGCTTCTCAATTAAGGACTAATAACTCTATTGGAGAAGATTAGACTTTCATTTATTAGTTAGTTTATATTTTATGCTTATGCATTATACGTTATGTATGTTAGGCTGGAAATGATCCTAAATAACTGCATCCTTTTTATTTCCTTGTGACTTTCTTGAATAACAGTTTAGGACGGACCAGTCTGGGCACATTTCTTTGAAGGATTTTAAAAGACTAGTTTGCCTTTGTTGACCTAGAAAAGAATTCTCTCTCTCTCTCTCTCTCTCTCTCTCTCTCTCTCTCTCTCTCTCTCTCTCTCTCTCTGTATATAATAATATATATATTATAAATATTTATTATTTATTTATGTGTGTTCATTTTTACGTCCCTTTGAGAGATAAAGAGTTCAAATCCATTAAGCCCAAAATTCATTATATCATGATGGGCAAATCACTCGCTCGGTTTAGGCGCATCAATACCAGTTGTTTGACAGTTCCATTCATCGTTATCAGGAATAGCAATTGTAGAGCCGAGACAATTAACAACGGATTTTATTTGAAGTCTGACAGAAAACGCCCATTTTTCACAAGGTCACTTGTACAGAATCGCTCTCGTTTATTTGAAATGTTGTCGTTCTATCAAACTACGGGAAAGAGTGATTCAATTTTGAATTTCATGCGTTGTTGCAATAAGCAAAGGCCTTTTGGTTGCGTCGCTGTGGTGGGGATGGTTTCATTCCGTTTCGTAGCAGTGTTTTCACATAATACTTACAGGACCTCAGTGACGTGGTCGGTATGGTGTTGGCGTGCCACCTCCGTGGCCGCGAGCTCGATTCTCGGGCATACCACTGAGGGGTTAGAGATGTGTATTTCTGGTGATAGAAGTTCACTCTCGACGTGGTTCAGAGGTCACGTCAAGCCGTTGGTCCCGTTGCTGAATAACCAATGGTGCCATGCAACGTAAAAACTTCATAAAAAAAAAAATAATAATAATAAAAACACACACACACACACAAACATCATACTTACATGTCAATATTAGGCTGTCTTATTGTTGAAGGCGGTGTCATTATGGAGGATTAGATCTTCGCTCCTCGACCAATCCTGGCGTTACTGTGCATGGCATTTGCTGCTGCTTCCCCTACGCCACAGGTCTTCGTATTATCTTGCTTATCAGTAATTTTGCGTTGGTTGAGATCACGACTCCTCGAGATGGAGTAGAGAAAGGAAGTCTTACAGCTTTCCTCTCATCCCCCTCATCATTTTCCAATTGCAACGTCACCCATTTTTATTGCTAATGGCTCACCCAACGGAGTGCTGTCATGCCTATATAGGTATAAACGCTCCGTACGGGGTTAGTGCCGTCCCTTCGGCCCCTAGCTGCAACAACGTTCATTCCTTTTACTGTACCTCCGTTCATATTCTCTTTCTTCCATCTTACCGTACACCCTCTCCTAACAGTTGATTCGTAATGCACATGCTTTGAGGTTTTCCTCCTGTTGCACCTTCCAAACCTTTTCACTGTCAATTTCTGTTTCAGCGCTGAATGGCCTTAGTTGCTCCGGTGCTTGGCATTATGCCTAAAACCTATAACTCAATCGAATCAAATGAAGATGAAGGGGTGTACGATCCTTCCTTATCAGTGATATATGACCCGCGGTGGCATTGTCCCTGAGTAGTCCCCAAGGGATCATTATCAAGGAAAGGCCCCAATAGGGCTTAGTGCCGCCAGTGCACCTCACGGGGTCCACTGCAGGCATAATTAAAGGTTCTTGCAAAGTCCCTTCGGCCCCTAGCTGCAGCCCCTTTCATTCCTTTTACTGTACTTCCGATCATATTATCTATCTTCCATCTTGCTATCCACCATCTTATAATAGCTATTTCATGATACAACTGCTTTGAGGTTTTCCTCCTGTTACACCTTGCAGATCTACCTACTCTGTGTTTCCTTTCCAGCGCTGTATGACCTCATAGGTCTCAGTGCTTTGTCTTTGGCCTAAGTGCTCTATTCAATTCAACTTAATTCAGGCAAAGGCAGTAAAATCAATTAGCTCAGCGGAGGTGATGTTCGTAGGTAGGATTATTTCTCAGCAGAAAATAAAATAATAAATGAATAAAAATAAACTAAATTAAATAGATAAATATAAAGAAAAATAGTAGGATAAATAAAAAACGACAAGGAGCCAAACCTTGCAACAAGATTTTCCGGAATAATAATCGTAGGGGATAAAAGGTACAAAGATCCTGGACTTTTTTCTTGTAGAATAAAAGAAGTGATAGATCTGGGCTTGTGAAAGTAGCTATCATCATATCTCCGAGTCCTGTAACTTAAAGAAAAAGAAAAGGAAATACGGACATTGTCAAGATTAAAGATAATCCTCTTTATTTTATCTTTGTGAAACTAATTAAAAAAAAATTTCCTTTAACTGACTAAAAAAAAAAAAACCTTCGTCCCCAAATATCTGGACACCCGTCGGTGCTCCTCCTGCGGTGCACTGAAGGCATTATGCAAGTTTCGTTTGAAGTGTCCCTTCGGCCCCTAGCTGCAACGCCTTTCATTCCTTTTACTGTATCTCCGTTCATATTGTCTTACTCCATCGTAGTAGTTTCATAGCGCAACTACTTTTAGGTTTTCCTCTTACTACACCTTTCAAACCTCTTTATGATCTTAGTGTTGAGTGAACTCATAGGTCCCAGCGCTTGGCCTTTGGCCTAAAGTTCATACTCCATTGCAGATATCTGTACTCAAGTAGTACCAATGGTGTTGGCCTGCCACATCGGTGGCCGCGAGTTCGATTCTCGGACATTCCACTCAAGAAGTGTTAGAGACGTGTATTTCTATTGACAGAAGTTCATTCTGACGTGGTTCGGAAGTCACGTAAAGCCGTTGGTCCCGTTGCTGACTAACCACTGGCTCCATGCAACGTAAAAACACCATACAAACAAACAAACAAACAAACCAAGCAGTATCAAGTTCCTTAAAGTATGATAATCGGAGGCCGTTTTCGGATTCATTAAATCAGGGATCAGTTCATTAAAAGTTTGGCCCCGTTCGAAGGCGTCTGGCTCCTCATGTCAACGTCTGGAGGAACTTATTGGATCGTCGATGACTGGATGTTGCAAAAGAATAATCAGTCAGCTTCCCCTTTAGGCGATTACGTTGTGATTATTATTATTACAAAAGTTAAAGTTGAATTTCAGTCCCACGACCATTCTCTATTTACTCCTGTACTTTCCTTTCACGACATAGTATAATATATATATATATATATATATATAATATATATATCATATATATATATATATATATATATATATATGTATATATATATGTCTGGAACGTCGACTTGAACTCGTTATTTGTAAAGTCGGGTGTTCGAGTCACCTAACGTAAAAAGAAACCATATATCACTTATATTCCCCTTCTGTTATTATTCCCGAAGTGTTGCGAATTGGATATCAAACGACATTTGCAGCTTAATATTTGATATTATATACATACGTATATATATATATATATATATATATATATATATATATATATATATATATATATAGATATATATATATATATATAAAGAGAGAGAGAGAGAGAGAGAGAGAGAGAGTATAATCACCTTTATTCTTATTCCCTAGTGTATATCTAGAAGCTATATGCCGTTGAAAGTTGTAGTCATGATTCTGTGAGAAAGATAAATACATCCGCGGGTAAAAGAAGATTAAATTTATGAGCACGCGTAAGAAGTTGAACTAATCTTGTCGTAATTTGACAGATGGCTCCAAGTCTGAGGTGCTGGTGTTGGATGGGGAACGTTTCTTCCTCATTATAGCAGCGTATCTTGAAGTTACGACTGATTTCACATCTGAAGGGTACAACGTTTTGTTAGTATCAGAACACTTTTTGATGTCACGGAATTTGAGTTTTAGTTATCTGTCAAGAAAACTGTTGTGCCGGCTTTGTCTGTCCGTCCTCAGATCTTAAAAACAACTGAGGTTTTGGGCTGCAAATTGTTATGTTGATCATCGACCCGCGAATTTTCAAACATATCAAATTGCAGCTCTCTAACTTCAGTAGTTTTTATTTTATTAAATGTTGAATTTAGCCAAAATCATGCGTGTGGCAACACTATAAGCCAGGCCATCACCGGACCGTGGCTGAAAGTTCAATGGGCCGCTGCTCATACAACATTATACACTGTACAGAAAACTCGATTATGCCGAAGAAACTCTGGCGTATTTTTACTTGTCTCTACTTTTTATGGCACAAAGATGCAAGTAGGATTTTACTAAAGAATTTTTATATTTACCGTTTCAGCAATTAAGATTATGCCCTGGTTTATTGTGCAATTGTGTATTTCCTAAGTTTTCTCGTTAATTACGGTCTTTGATGAATATACCGTTAGAAGAATTCCCTCTTTTTAGCAGCTCCATTATGTCGGTAAAAATCTTGCTAATTCGTTCAGTAATATTTTGAAAGAATTAACTTGCAGATGTAACCTCCTAAACTTTTTCCTTACTCGGGGAGTAAGTCTAAAAACTACTTTGTTGTTGTTATTGTTGTTGATGTGTGGGGGGGGGGGGGGGTGGAAATCCCTATGAAAAAGCCTAAAAAGGTCTGAGAAAGGTGTTTTCACATTGAGTTAAAGATACACGAATTTTAGAATAGGATATTTATGATTTATTTATTAAAATTAAAATGTAAGAAATAAATAATGTGCATGTTAAACAGTACAGAGCAATTGTTTTCTAATAAAATATATATTTTGTAATATCATATTCACAGTTTGAATACTCATGTCTGAACAGTCGATTCTATCGATGATGTAATTATTCCGTGGCTGATGGCGTTCGCTTATGTTTGAAATCTGTTAAAAAAAAGAGAAAATTAATTTAATTTTTATTTCAGTATTTTCATTTAACAGAGTTGATTTTGTTTATTTCCGTAGGGGAATAGCGCATTCAGTGCACCTCACGCGCGGTGCACTGTAGGCATTATTTGAGGTTTTACATAATTTAATTGAATGCAGATAATGACATAAATAACGCGCGTATATGAACTGTTCCGGACCTCGATTTTTTGTTGTTGTTGACTAAACTATCTAAAGGCATGTATGTGTTTGTGTACGTGTGTGGGGGTGTGTGCGTGCTCGCGCGCAAGAATAGTCTGAATTTTTTTTTAAAGACTGCATAATGTCTAATAAGTTTTTCTTTTGGAAATCTGGAATTAGCTGGGAGATATTTTGAGGGTACAGTCCAAATGGAGGTTTGGGTACAAGGATAAGCAAGAGTAGTTGAGGTTCCCACTTGGCTTTGATATGGAAATTCCTCTCAATCTCAAAATGCTCAACTTCGTTAAAGAGTCCTACTTCCTATCCATCAAAGCAAACCTAATTGATACTTAAACAAAGGATGGATTAAAAGAGAATGCTCCAGGTCCAGGTAGTTGCTGTTGCTTTGTTAAAAAAAAAAAAAAAAAAAAAAAAAAAAAAAAAAAAAAAAACATCTCTATCGCCACAAAAGTACCGGAGGATTAGTGAGTTTGATATCTTTCCAGAGAAGCTTTTATTCTTGGGAATGAAATTAACGAACAGATTAGGATGTATACAGAGTAGCAAGGCTCAAAACACGTTTCTGTGGTCGGGAACTAAAACAAGGTGTGATCCGACCGCCAACTTGTTCGGGGTGCTTGCAAGATCTTCCCCTCCCGCATAAGTTGTAAACATAATATTCCTAAATTAACGTAGATTTAAATATGTTAAAATCTAAGGTAAAGTAGAGCCTTGTTTCACCATCTAAAATTGAAGTAAATATGCTATATTTTACTAGAGATAGTTTTGCTTTACTGTTTAACATGCACACTTTATGTTTTACATTTTCATTCTAATGTATAAATCATAGATAATCTATCCTAAAATTCCTGGATCTTTAACTCAACGCGGTACACCTTTTTCAGACCTTTTTAGACTCTTCCTTAGACCTTTCCCAACCCCCTATAAGAACAACAACAACAACAGCAACAGCAACAAAGTAGTTTATAGGCTTACTCCCCGATTAAGTGACTAGTTGTATGTCAGGCTGCATAGTAAGGTATGCAAACTCTGGCTTCAGTATTGTTTTACAGAGTGGAGTATTTAACTACCAGAAGTAATTATATACTCTGGTAGTTATATACTTATGAACAAATTTATTAGGAGAGTATTTGAAAAAACCTCTTTGTATGTCAGGAGTTGAGTGATCTTAATATCTGAGTCTGTTACCCAGTTAAAGAAACCTGGGATGATGAGTCCTATTTACAGAACTGGAGGAAATTGCATTGGCTTAGATCTTGTAAGTGTTGGTGGGGCCACAACATCCCAAGACTAACTCACAGGTAAATGATGTGGTATCCTTCTCAAACATTTTTTTTTACACCTTTCTCTCGGCATAAAAGCGTCTTTTACAAGTGAATAATCGAAATTGGTTATCTGTCACTTAGGATTCAACACTAACCTGACTTGACCCCCTCCCCCACAAAAAAAAAATTGTATCAATAACATTGTCATAGGCTCCTTGCAACAGTTCTCGTGCTTCATGAATTAAAAATATTAAAATATTGATCGTTTTTAATATGATTTTCTTCTGTACAATACTTTTCAATTCTATCTCTAATGCTTTCCAGCTCTCACTTCTACTTATGGTATGTTCCTCACCTCAACAGTGAAACATATGATGATTGGAAAGTTGGAGACTATCAACAAGGAAACATCTATGTAAAGGTGGATTTATTTGGACTTTAGTCGCGAGAATGTATGTTTAACCGTCTGACCAG
>NC_061097.1:29277586-29280086 GCF_015104395.2 Macrobrachium nipponense
GGCACATATCATGAAATGTACATACAGCATTGAAATATGCACACATTGGAATATGCCTATAGCATTGAAATATGCACAGGACATTGGAATATGCCTATAGCATTGAAATATGCATACAACATTGAAATTTGCACATATCATTGAAATATGCATATATATTAAATTGCATTAGAAATTGGATATGCACATAGCATTGAAATATGCAATTCCAGCATAAAATAATGCACATAAATTGGTTAACTATTGCCACAGCATTAATGAAAAATAAGCAATTGAAATATGCACATAGGCTATTAATTTGCGTAGTATTGAAATTATGCACTAGCATGAAATATTGCACATAGAATTGTAATATGCACAGCATTGAAATAAGCATTGAAATATGCACATAGCATTGAATTATGCCCGTAGTATTGAATTATGCACATAGCATTGAAATATGCACATAGAATTGTAATATGCACATATCATTGAAATATGCACATGGCATTGAAATATGCACATAGTATAGAAATAAGCATTGAAATATGCACATAGAATTGTAATATGCACATATCATTGAAATATGCACATGGCATTGAAATATGCACATAGTATAGAAATAAGCATTGAAATATGCACATAGAATTGTAATATGCACATATCATTGAAATATGCACATGGCATTGAAATATGCACATAGTATAGAAATAAGCATTGAAATATGCACATAACATTGAAACATGCACATAACATTGAAACATGCACATAACATTGAAACATGCACATAACATTGAAATATGCACATGACATTGCAATTTACATCGGCATCCTAAGGGATGCAAACCAGTAAAGTTTAGCTGCAACATCTAAAACACTTGCTTTGCAGAGACACTTCAAGAGGCCGTGCTTGCATAAGGCCAGCTGCATTGCTGTCTTTGGATCAAGCTGATCTTATGCCTGCATTGGTTCTTACTCCTGGGATAGCCCTTATTCTCGGTTTGTTTTCTCATTTCTCTTGTTGGACTCTGTCTCTGTAACTGTAGTTTTTTACATTTTTTCTCTGTAACTGTAATTTTTTTAATCTGTAATTAAAATGTTTTACTTTTTCTCTGCAACTATTTTTTTACCTTTTACCTGTAATTGTAATTTTTACTTTTTTTTCTCTGTAACTGTAATTTTTTTTATTTAACTATATTTTTTACTTTTTCTCTGTAACTGTAATATTTTAATCTCTCTTTAACTGTAATTTTGTTACTTTTTCTCTGTAATTATAACTTTTTACTTTTTCGCTGTAACTAATTTTTTTACTCTTTGTTGTAACTGTAATTATGTAGTATTTCGACTTTCTCGTTTAATTTTTCAACCTTCATTCAGAATGGACATCTGTCCATCTGTCCATTACAATTCGTAAACGTCGCCACGTCAGAGGACATTCTAGTTGTTTAAAAATTCATTATTCCTGATGGACCAACAATATGAAATCTGAAAAGATCATAGAAAATTGTTTGTAGGGATCCCCCTAGATAGTGACTCCCGAAGGGTTTTCGGGGGTCGTTGTGTACGACTATTGTTTCTTGGGGTCGTTATTTTTATGATGTTTGAAGTCTTTTGTTTGTGGTTTTACGGTCATCCCCAAGTGGCTTGTACTGAACAGGCGCCGCAAAGGGAATTCTTTTCAAGAGGAGTTCCTGATGAATCCCTGACATTCATTTCCGCTCAGCGCAGGTGCGAACATCATTGAATGGCAACCAACCAACCAGTCGTGTCCGAGTTTACATGTCGCCGAAATCTGAGGAAGTCGGAATTGACAAATGTTACCTGGTCTGCCCTTCTAAATATCGGTAACCCAATTTTTCCGATTTATGCCCCTTTTTGTGAGCTCATGAACTTAAACGTAGGTACGGACGTCGTTTTGGTCAGGTAATTGGGGGTTACCATAGGGGTACCTTCCTTCTGAATTTCTTGAAGATCCGATGAAAATGGCTATTGGAAAATAACCGTATTATACTTATTATAAAGTGTTATTGTACGTATTATTATAAGGACTGTAAAGTTCAGTGATAGTTCGAACAAATTAGTATTTGCGTTCTGATTCTTCCAGTAATACAAACAATAAACAGTGTTATTTATATGCAAATGTGTAAAATCTTTTAAAGATATAATGTATATAATATTCGAAAACTGTTCATTACCTATCCCTGACCTAAATTGTACAGTAATGAATGCAGTACATTCTTGAAGGATAATCGTTTTAGATATTTCAGAGCTAGATAAATTTTATTGAAAAAATAAAGCAGCGTTGCTCTTTAACAATGACTAAGCAATGCCCAGACGTTTTCAAGAAGATTGAACGTTGCAAGAGTGGGAGCCTTTTTAATGACGCTTCCTTCATCGCGAATAACAAAGAGGCCTCTTCACACACGCACACACACACGCACACAGACACACAAATCTATTAATAGGAACAGTATGGCCAGGACAAACTTCAGGATTTTCAGTTACAACTTTATTTATATCC
>NC_061097.1:29285086-29296340 GCF_015104395.2 Macrobrachium nipponense
GGCTAGAGGGCTGCAAATTGGTATGTTGATCATCCACCCTCCAATCATCAAACATAACGAATTGCAGCCCTCAAGCCTCAGTAGTTCTTATTTCATTTCGTGTTTAAGTTAGCCATAATTGTGCGTCTGTCAACGATATAAGTCAGATGGCGATTAAAGTTTCATGATCCGGGGCTCATACGGCATTAATTCGGCGCATTTTGTACTTATTTGTTTTTTTAATTGGAATGTTCTCCAATCGTTGCAAATCGCTTACCCAACGGAGTCTTGTCTTGCCATGAAATTTATGATGATCTGGACGAAGATGCTGTACGTTCCCTTCACCGTTGGTAACTTATGGCCTACGGCGATATTGATCCGCAAGTGATCCTTCTCAGGCAAGGGCAATACAAGCTGTTAGGTCTCCTGGGCTGTATATTTCCCCAAGGGCCCTCAGCTGCAATCCCTTTCGTTCCTTTTACTGTGCCTCCGTTCGTATTAACTCTGAACTTACTTTCCATTCTAATAATAATTGATTCTTATTGTAGATGCAAGGTCTTCCTCCTGTTACATCTCAATTTCCCTTTCAGCGCTGAATGACCACATAGGTCCCAGTGCTAGGCCTTTGGCTTAAATTCTACATTCCATTCCATTCCTAACAATTGTTTCATGGTGCATCTGTGAGGATTTCCTCTTGTTACACTTTTAACTTCCCAGTTTCAGCGCTGAATGAACTCATAGGTACCAGCTCTCAGCCTTTGAAGTGAATTTTATATCGCATTCCAATTATCCGGACTTTGGTGGCATCAAATTCTTAAGCAACGATGATAATCGGGTTTCATTTTGGGATTGATTTAATTGGGGTCAAGTTCATTAAAAGTTTGGCTCCGTTGCAAAAGCGTTTTACTCCTCAAGTCAACATCTGGAGGAACTTCGTTCGATTCTCGATGACTGGATGTTGCTTTTACGCTGTCAAAGAATCTTCAATCAGCTTGTTTAAGCGATGAGGTTATTATTATTATTATTATTCTATTTGTTGTGGTTGGTTGTTGTTGTGGTTTTTCGTGAGTCCTCATGACGATGATTCGTTCAAGAAATGAAAAGGAGTAAAAAGAGACATGTCATGAGATTGAGATTCATTGCGGTTATAGAATGAATAGATAACAGGGTTATATGTGGAACTGTTTAATAAATAAGGAGAATAAGAGTTAAAATATATATATATATATATATATATATATATATATATATATATATATATATATATATATGATATAAATATTACACGCAAATATACACACACACACACACACACACACATATATATATATATATATATATATATATATATATATATATATATATGATATAATCACTTTAGCACGTGATTCATTTATCACACATATCCACAGGTGAAAAATAAGAGACGGTGTAGGTCCTGACCGTTCGGCTTTATTTTCAAGCCATTGACAGAGAACTGTCAATGGCTTGAAAAAATAAAGCCGAAACCGGTCAGGACCTACACCGTCTCTTATTTTTCACCTGTGGATAGTGTGATATATATATATATACATATATATATACATATATATATATATATATATATATATACACACATACATACATATATATACACATACATACATAGATACATACATACATGTATATATAATTTCCTCTTCTCTTTTTCCGATTAACTGTGTAGTAGATCCGGGAGATATATGCTGTAAAATATTTAGTGATAATAGTGTGAGAAAGGTGAATATACGTACGTAAGAAAAATATATCCGCGTGTAAAATAGAATTAAATTATGAGCATACATAAGAAGTGGAACTAATCAACTCGTAATTTTACAAATGGCTCCAAGGTGCCGGTGTTGGATGGGGAACTTTTATTCCTCTCTTTGAAAATATTACCTTATCTTTGAAGTGACGCTCCATTTCACAACTGATCTGCATTATCTTTTTTTTTTTTAATCATCAGAGCACATTCGGGTGTCACGGAATTTGACTTTTACATTTACGATGTTGTGGAAATTTTCAGCGGTGAGGATTCAATTTTTTCTTTTTGGTGGGGGGGGCGGATATTCATTTGCTCTAGTTATTTTTTGTGTGCAAATGTTTGACGTCAGCTCTTCTGACCTGCTTTCTGCTGACGTCTCCTGATTTCAGGCATATCGGTAAGTTTTCTTGAGTATACAGTCCGCTAGTACGGTCTCTAGTTTCGTGACATTCCGCTCAGATGTCGCGAGTTCGCGCCTCCCCCAAGACGATGGAAAAAATCACTGGCTCGTATCATGTTCATTACTGCCGCAGTGTGGGGTCTGCTGTGGGAGGTTGAAACCAACATTCTTTGGAAGCTTTAATCTCAAGTCAGTGACAACTGTGTGCTTGTTCCGTGTGGATAGGTTTCATCTATCAAAATGCTATAATAAATAATGAACGATTAAAAGAAAACAGAAAGAAGAAAATTAGTAACCAGGTAAGCTCGGCAAATCACTACCACTAGATTTATTTCGAATATTCTGTAGTTCTTGTCGAACGGCAAGAATAGTTGATTTATTATTAAAACGTGATTGGAAAGTATATATAAGCCTCAGCAATGTGAAAGAAACGGCCCCAAAGATGCGCCCTTTCAATTTTTCGCGTAATATCGAGGAGATAAGCAAATGTATTTGTGGCATCTGTATTAAAATCATATAATTAACGAATTTTTATCTCATGTCTCGTGAAAGTAAAATGATTTTGGTGATTAATTGATTATATTTTGCCTCGTAGGAATTTTCTTGAATGCCTGACTCACTGGGAGCCAAGTGGGCGGTTTTTTTTTTTGTGTTGGCGGAAGTGATGGATATAGGATTTAACTAGAGGATATTATTAATCGTTATAATTAAAATTATGCATTGAATGGTTGGTTGGGGGAATCTTTACATCTTAAGCTTTCTTGTTAATTATATTTTGTAATGAGTATTCTGACTGAAGAATCTTCTTCTCTTCTCAACAGCTGCGTCATGATAGAAACCTTGCTAAATCGTTCAACAGGACTAAAAATATCTGCAAAAAAGAGCACAGTTTTGATATCTTACCCTCTATCTTTATGTAGATGTGAAATGTTGAATTGTTCAAGTTTCCCTTCCCGTGTAGAAGAGGATTTTTCCTCGTAGGGAAAAATACTCTGTGAGGAAGTCCTCGTATTTTTCTCACTACAGTTTTAAGTAAACCTCTCTCTCTCTCTCTCTCTCTCTCTCTCTCTCTCTCTCTCTCTCTCTCTCTCTCCCCCCTCCCCCCTCTCTCTCTCTCTCTCTCTCTCTGTGGCTATGTGAAACACTTAAAATGAATTTCGCCAATACGTTTTTCTCATATTTCCTTAGTGAGATATCAGGTATTCCGTCTAATCAGTTCAGAATTGTGAGATGAATTTGATATAATCGTAATGACCATAGATAAGACGATTTTTGACATTCTGTAATGGTATTGAAATTTAATGCTATCATGATTACAGTATGCAAGTATATATGGTATTATATATATATCTATATATATCTTATTATATATGTAATATATATATATACATATATATACTATATATATATATAATATATATAGGGGTATATATATATATATGTATAAATATATTATATATATATACATATATATATATATATAATATATATATATATATAGTATATATATATATATATATATATCATATTTTACTGTATGCATGTATGTATGTATGTATGTATATATATAAAGAAAAACGACCAGAAAATATGGAGCGTGAATATATATATATATATATATATATATATATATATATATATATATATATATATATATATATATATATCTAAAGACAAAATCCACGAAGGAAAGAGAAACGATGGAGAACTGCAAGGCCTTTCGACCTCATGTCCTTTATTTAGCAGACTAAGTAATGGACAAGAAGTCGAAAGGCCTTGCAGTTCTCCATCGTTTCTCTTTCCTTCGTGGATTTTGTCTTTCATACATGTGTTTGGAGTGGTGTCTAGTACGTATGGTATCGAGTGTATTGATGTATAGTTGCTGAGGTAGACAAAAGTGTCCGTAATGTGTGAGACTGTAGACGAGAGAGTGACTGGTGCTGTTCTAAAAGTGGGCAGAGTTGAAGTTCTCTTATGCTTCCGTGGGCGTTTGAGAACTTCGTGGATTGCCTCGTGCGAGAATTCAGAGGCGGAAGAATTTGAGAACATTTGGAGTGGGAGAAAGCTGGTGATAGATGTGAATAATAAAGTAAATAAATAAATACAAATTTTTGGTTCCAGCAGCTCTATGCGGAGGTCCCCGATGCCGGCGAAAGGAAGTAGGATGGGAATGACAGACTTTTCAGGGGGCGGAGAAAAAATCGCCCCCCACCTTGGGAGGGGGGGCGGGGGCGTGGTTAGGGAAGCTGTGTAGAACTGCTTGTCTAGGTAGATGTGTTTACAAGCCTGCTCGGATGCTAAAGAAGCCAATTCCCTTTTATTATTAAGGAGATATTTATACTTTCCTATGGGGAAGGTTGTTATCTTTTTCTGTGTTGTTGTTATACTTTTTTATATTCCTTTTATCATACGTTATTTCTCTTGGCTGCCTGAAACGTAATAGGACGGCAAAGACTTGGTGTCATTTATATTCGAAGTACTTGACTATGACAGACCTATTTTTATGGCCAAGAAGTCATAAATTGAAAAATACCTTCAAAACGAATGTCGATTATCTATAGGGGTTAGTGCCGTCAGTACACCTCCCTTCGTGCACTGTAGGCATTACTAAAGATTGTTTACCGCGTCCCTTCGGCCACTCGCTGTACCCACTTTGTAGCTATTTACTTTGCCTCCATTTCCGCTTTCTTTCCTCCACTTTATTGTCCAACCTCTCCGACTCCCTCTTTTCACTTTCTTAAGCGCTAAATTATTATAACTCTAGATATAACATTTTCAGACTGAATTATGACGTCATTTCACCACGTGACGCTTCAGAATGCTGGATCATACAAAAGTAGTAAATTCTAACTTCCTATATTTTCCGAGAAATGGAATAATCGGAGTTATGTCTCTTATGCCTACTCTAATGACGTTTGCCCTTACGCTGAGCCGGGAATAATATCATACGGTTATCTCCTGTGGTTTGGAAAAAACTATCGAAACTATAAAAAGTGACTTGTGTCTCAAACGACAACGTCAAAATTCTACGAATTTGTAATAAAGAGATTCACATTTTTGCTGATGAAGTTTACTAACTAATGCGGAAATTTAGACAAATACATTTTTAAAATCATTATCATAATAAAAAGGCATAAACAGACAAACAAACTAACCCAAGCTAAGCCCATGTAAAAGACTTTCTAATGGAATATCCCAATGGAATTTGAGTTTTTCTTCTGTAACCGTAGAGTTTTTTTCATAGTTAAATCCACTCATATACCTTTTCCAGACTTTTATGGAAGACGTTCATTTGAAATGTCATTAATGAACGCAGCAAGTAATTTAATAAGGCTGACAGTAATTAATGCGAAGTCTTTGTTGACAGGATTTTTCTGGGAATAATGAAAGATTTTTGTCGAATAGTTTTTAATGAAGGAATTATTTTTCTTCTGTCAGTCATTCGACAACGTCATTCTCAGAATCCTTGATGTTCTTCATCCTGCTGCAATATTCAGTTGCATATCAACTGACATCTTGACTGTCATGACAGTTTACAGGTTTTAACTGAAAGCTCAAGTTACAGAATTTACATTCTTTAACATCTGACCTTTTAGTATTTTCAACTTCTAACATTTTCTGAAGTTCAGTGGCCTTCGGCTTAGTTCCTCATCATGGACATTAATTTACCTGAAGGGAGAGAGAGAATATTGTCTGTTGTAATTAGAGTAATGTCCTAGCAAACGCCTGCATCACTTTGTGAAGATTTGATTGGTGTCGACTTTGTGATACATCTCGCTTTGCTTCGCTTGTAAAGTGGAAGGCATTTAATTAGATGTACAGACATATCTTTGCACAAAGATATGTATATTGAAAGCCT
Organism: Macrobrachium nipponense; assembly: GCF_015104395.2. Lineage (NCBI taxonomy): Eukaryota > Metazoa > Arthropoda > Malacostraca > Decapoda > Palaemonidae > Macrobrachium > Macrobrachium nipponense. The sequence continues at coordinate 29,291,108 of NC_061097.1, forward strand.
ATTTTGTATGTAACATATTCTGAATCTCATAACTGCTTTCTAGAGAACATCTAAATTCCCCGAGACAATCGTAACTAGAATGATGCTAAATGAAAACTGTCTTTATTATTAAAGTAAAATATTTACATGAAAAGTAAAATGGCCAGTAGCGCCTAAGTAGCGTCGTCGGTTTGGTTTGGGCCTACCACCTTCGTGGCCGCGAGTTCGATTCTCGGGCATTCCATTGAGGGGTCAGAGATCTGTATTTCTGGTGATAGAAATTCACTCTCGACATGGTTCGGAAGTCACGTAAAGCCGTTGGTCCCGTTGCTGAATAACCACTGGTTCCATGCAACGTAAAAACACCATACTACAGACAAACAAACAAATAATAAAATGTCCAGTAATGTTTCCAAGTCACATCATTTTTTAACACACAGTGCATTTATTTTTCCTCGAATATTAATTTTTTTTTTTCTCGATGATTATTATAGTGAATGAATGAAGTATCATTTCATTTTGTCCAGCCTTAGTTACGAAAGCAATTAATTTCCTAAAATGTGATACCCGTATGTTGGTGGTACCTCACTTTAAGGGAGCAGAAAGTTTTAGTCTATATTTATGGAATTTCATGAAAAACGCTCAAATAGAGTTACATAAAAAAAACGCTCGAATGAAATTTCTTGAAAAACGTTCATATTAAAATTCTTGAAAAACGCTTAAATAAAATTTCATGAAAAACGTTCAAATATAATTTTTTTTGAGTTTGTCTAAAATAAAGTTTCATGAAAATCGCTCCAATAAAATCATGAAGTGATCGGTATGGCCTTGGCCTGCCACCTCTGTGACCGCTAGTTCGATTCTCGGGACTCCACTGAGGGGTTAGATATGTGTATTTCTGGTGATTAAAGTTCACTCTCGACGTGGTTCGGAAGTCACGTAAAGCCGTTGGTCCCGTTGCTGAATAATCACTGGTTCCTTGCGACGTAAAAACACTATACAAACAATAAATTCATGAAAACCGCTCTAATAAGTTCATGAAAATCGCTTTGATAAAATTACATCAAAATCGTTCCAATATGTTCATGAAAAAAAAACGCAAAAAAAAAATTCATAAAAAACGCTCAAGTAAAATATGTAGACCGCTCGACTAGATTGTATAGGTTTCTCGTTGATGACCAATGTGGCGTAAGGCGTATATTGGTTTATGCATAAAACCTCCCGAAGTGAATATCGTGAACTGATAGATGGGCCTTACGGCAGTTGTCTAAGAAGTCCGAATCTTCTCTGGAAATCTTGTGCGAAGCAGAACATTATTGAAGTATTATAATAGCGCTCTTTTTCAAATGGCAACAAGTTGGTACATTATCCTCCCTTTGGCAACCTCATTCATTTATGCACAACCAGCGGCTACTTTGGTTTCGTAGAAAAATTATTGGAAATATGAGCTTGTAATTAAAACATATATTGTAACAACAGAAGGCTATTTTGTTATCGGTAGTTTTCCTTCATTTCTGTATTTCCCTTTACCTCTTCTCACTTCTTCCTAATGAACGCTGTAGTAGGCTTGTTCCATAATAATAATAGGTTTCATCTACTGAAATAATAATAATAATAATAATAATAATAATAATAATAATAATAATAATAATAATAATAATAATAATAATAATAATAATAATAACATCAACAGCAACTTTATTAATAAAATATAAAATTTTAAAAATTATTATTTATCGTTATCTAGAAAAATAAAAATAATCTTTGTATATTATTTTACAGAAAATAAATGTGGATAGGTTCCATCTTCTGATAATTAAGAAAAGTGTTTGAATCCACATTGTAGTGACGAATCTTGCATCTCATGCTAGCAAAACCGCGTAGTTGCAAGGCCTTAGTTTTGTCTCTTGTTCCTGATTGAACTATCATAAATATAATTACCTAGTAATCGAAACAAGGTCTGATTATTTTCGTAGTTTGTGAAGTGGCTGATGATTTGGGAACGTGAACAGAACAGCATAATCATAAATTATTTAGTTGCATGATTTAACAAGCGGTTTTTAGTAGCTAAAAGTAAAATGGAAAAATTATGAACCGAATGAATGCATTTTTTGACACACAATATTGGGAAATGTTTTAGTGTAGATACACTAAACGATAGGCGCATCGAAAATAAGTTAGAGTCAAAGAATTATAAGGAAATCCATCGTTCATAAAGATTCTTGATAAATAAACATAATTTGCTTAGGTGAATGTGAAGGAAAACAAAACATTATATATATATATATATATATATATATATATATATATATATATATATATATATTATATATATGTATGTGTATATATATATATATATATATATATATATATATATATATATATATGTGTGTATATATATATATATATATATATGTATGTGTATATATATATATATATATATATATATATATATATATATATATATATATATATATATATATATTATATATATATATCGTGCTACAAATGTCCTTTAATATCTAATTCACTCTACCCCGGAATTAATATATTTTCACATATGTTTAACCGAAGGGGAATTTTCTAGACAATAATAGAATTGCCGGCCGACGGGCACGAACCATCGACATCTTCAATTACAGGACTTGCAGTGAAGCCTTAGCCCACCCCTCTTGCAGTGGCGGGGTGGGCTAAGGCTTCACTGCCAGTCCTGGAATTGAAGATTGTCGATGGTTCGTGCCCGTCGGCCGGCAATTCTATTATCGTTTAGAAAATTCCTCTTCGGTTAAACATATATGAAAAAAATATATTAATTCCTAGGTAGAGTGAATTAGATATTAAAGGATATTTTGTAGCTCGATATATGTATATGAATCACGGTAATGTGATATGACTTATATATATATATATATCTATATATATAATCATATATAATATATATATATATAACTTGATCACGAAGTATATAAAACGTGATGCTATGTATAAATAAAGGTTTTTGCCAGGAGGAAGGAAAAAATAAAAAAGCGAGATAGCCGAGTACTTTCGGAACAAGACCGAAAGTACTCGGCTATCTCGCTTTTTGATTTTTTCCTTCCTGGCAAAAACCTTTCTTATATATATATATATATATATATATATATATATATATATATATATAATATATACTCTATATATATATATATCTATATATATATATATATACGATATATATATGGGCCTTCGAGTGTTGGTCTTCATTAACGTCGTTGCTCCTCCTCAGCTCCTCAATGGAACCTTTGTTGCTTCCGAAAGAACTTGGATTGGTCGAAACCGAGTTTCTTTTAATGAAAAACTAACCCCGTCTCTCTCTCTCTCACAATTATTTTTGTAATTTTGGAGTGTGTATGCGTGCGCGTGTTTGCATTTGTGTGTGCATACTTGTCTCAAATGAACCCGTCTGCAGGCATTCAATTGAAGAATGATTTGAGTAGGGGGACATTTGTTAACAATCGTAAATTGTCTGTGAAAAGGATTTGGAAAAATTAACCATCACAAACACAAGTCGCTAGTAAAACTCACTCTCTCTCTCTCTCTCTCTCTCTTCTCTCTCTCTCTCTCTCTCTCTGATTAGCGATCTTTTCATTCTGTATTTTCTTTGGAAGCTTGAATTTCCAGTCAATCTCCCCTGTGGTGGGCTTGTTCTATACAGATAGGGTCATCTTCTGAATTATAATAATAATAATAATAATAATAATAATAATACTAATACTAATAACAACAACTTTGATGAGACTACAACAGCCCCCTAGAAAGGCTAAAATAGAACGTACGATAAACAAGTTCGACGGATGAGGGTACACAAGTACAGTGTAGAACTATCGTCAGTCGGACAGTCAATTCAATTCGAGGTCATTGCCCTCATTTCTCGACCAGCCTTGTTTCGTGGCAACACCTATATGGCAGCGATGGAAACTCCGCTGGGTGATAAGGATGTAGAACTACAAAAACTACAGTAAATTCACATGAACCGTGCATTTGATGTCTAGTCCAGTCCCTTACGACGCTCCTGATTGGCGGTTGATAAGCCAGTCACAGGGCTAGAAACTCTCAGTCTCTCGAAAGAGTTTACATAGGCAGGATGTATGTTCCACCTCTCCTGTGGGATACTTTTGAAAGACGTATCCCTCAGGAGAGGAGGAACATAGATCCTATGCATGTGAACTCTCGAGCGAGACTGAGAGTTTCCAGACCTGTGACTGGCTTATCAATAGCTAATCAAGGGCATCGTAAGGGACTGGCCTAGACATCAAATACATCACTTCTAAATAGGAAAGGACAGAGTATGGTCAAAATATTGCCAATTCAAGAGAGATGTTTATTCTCATACACTATTAATAAATCAGGCTAAATTAGACCTTGGGGCTGGTTCAGTTATTCATGACTAGTAACACCTTTCATAAAAAGGCAGGACACTGGTCTAGGCCTATACCAAATTGTCTATCGCATGGAAATAATTTTTTTTTTCTTATATTTATCATAAGATTTGGACTGGCATCAGTCTACAAATAGCACCGCATGGTCTGAAATGAATTAGGCATATATACATAGATCCTTCCCAGACAAAATCCGGCGGTGAACTGTCATAAAATCGTTGGTTACCCTTGAGTCCACACGTGCTATCACCTGGCAGTCGGTCGAAAGAACTTTAGGTAATTCCATCAGTTCATCAGTTCTGGTGAGTGGACTGACTCCGCCCACAAACTGCCGTCCACACGTAGGTTTTAACGTCAGTTTCGATGAACTGACAGGGAGACTGACAGGTAAACCTGTGCGTGAATACCCGGCCTAGGTTTTAACGTCAGTTTCGATGAACTGACAGGGAGACTGCCAGGTAAACCTGTGCGTGGATGCCCGGCCTTACATACCTATCGAGCATTTTTTCAGTCTGGCTCCTCCGTCATCCTTTCGTTTCTGGATTGTACACTTTTTGACCCCATGTTATTCAGTCATCTCGACAGCTTCAGTTTCCTTCATATTTCGATCAACATGTAAAGATTCATGTCGTGTGGCAATATAGGTCGCACTTGACTTGTATGCAATGATTTCAGTCTATTTGACTTCCAGTTCTTTTTCAGCCTTTTTCATTGTTTGATTTTCCGGTTTTTGTCTTTCGCTGAATTCCAACTGAAGACAATGCTCCGAATTATTGGAAAGATTCAACCTCGCTAATCCTATCTCCGTCTAATGCTATTCCATTCCTCTGTCAGTGCAT
>NC_061097.1:29296840-29313826 GCF_015104395.2 Macrobrachium nipponense
GCGGAAATTGGAAATCCTCTTCTGCAGTCACTCAACAGTCTTGGGATAATCAAGCCTAGAAGTTTCTCCGAAATGAAAGAACATTGAAATAATTTTCAGCGGAATATAAATCACAAAAGGCATTCAGGTAATCGAGCACTGCAGACGAAAACACGAACATTCTGGAGAGAATCTCCTTCCCATTTTTTTTTTCAACATTAAGCCATTTCCCTCCAAAGGGACTATTACTCAGTGCTTCTGCACTGGCCAGGATTCGAATCAAGGGCACCCGGGTGGTCGAAATAAGTCCTTGTCTATCGTCGTTTCTTTTATAAACCAGGCCCCGGGTTCGAACCCCGTGGCCGGCTAAAAGGGTGCATAGTATTCCTGGCTGAATAAATTCGATTTCAAACGATTATGAGGCTGAGTGTTTGCGAATATAAAAATATATATATATATATATATATATATATATATATATATATATATATATATATATATATATATATATATATATATACACACACACACACAATACAATACCTGCATTAGTTGTCAATAATTTCGCAGAATTTTAAAAACCGCCTTATCTATAATAATAAGCATTATCTCAAATTATCTCAAATGCCTCCTCATAATTCTGAACAGATTGCACAGAATGTAAGAAAGTGCACTGAAGAAATATCACGAAAATCCTTGAGCGATCTTTATTGAGCTTCCCATACCTACAAATATAGGCGGAGAGAGAGAGAGAGAGAAAGAGAGAGAGAGAGAGAGAGAGAGAGAGAGAGAGAGAGAGAGAGAATAAATTGCCAAAAAGTTTTTTACCTAAAACTTTTAACGTAATAAATAAATGGGAATTTACTCAACAAACCTATTTTACCGAGGACGAGAAATATTGATTTTAATCCTCGAGAATCTTGGTAGAATATTTTTATTCTACACTTTGAGAGAAACTTGAACAATTCAACATTTCACGTTTACGTAAACAAGGCGTGATCCGGCCTCCAGCTTACTATCTAAAATCTAAGGTCAAATAGCCCCTTGTGTCACCAACGATAATTAAAATATATACGCTATATTTTATTAGAAAACAATTGCTCTGTACTCTTTAACATCCACATCATTTTATTTTTTACATTTTCATTCTAATAAATAAATCATTAATATCCTATTCTAAAATTCCTGTATCTTCAACTCAATGCAAAACAGTTTCAGACTTTTTTAAGGCTTTTCCATCGGGCTTTCCTACCTCCACAACTCCCCCCCCCCCCCCCCAATCAACAACAATAGCAACAACAAAGTAATTTTTAGACTTATTCCCCGAGTAAGCAAAAAGTTTGAGAGGTCACAACTGCAAGTTATTCCTTTCAAAATATTACTGAACGAGTTAGCAAGTTTTTTATCTTGACATAATGGCTGCTGAGAAAAGGGGATTCTTCTAACGGTATATTCATCAAAGACCGTAATTAACGAGTAAACTTAGGAAATACACACTTGCACAATAAACCAGAGCATAATCTTAATTGCCTAAACGGTAAATATGAAAATTCTTTAGTAGAATCCTACTTGCATCTTTGTGCAAAAAAAAGTAGAAACAAGTAAAAATGCGCAGGATTTTCTTAGGCGCAATCGAGTTTTCTGTACAGCGTATAATGCTGTATGAACCGCGGCCCATTAATCTTTCAGCCACGGTTCGGTGGTGGCCTGGCTTAAATCGCTGCCAGACGCATGATTATGGCTAACTTTAACCTTAAATAAAATAAACACTCCTGAGGTTAGAGGGCTGCAATTTAGTATGTTTGACAATTGGAGGGTCGATGATCAAGATAACAATTTGCAGCCCTCAAATCTCAGTAGTTTTTAAGATCTGAGGACGGACAGGAAAAGTGCGGACGGACAAACAAAGCCGACACAACAGTTTTCTTCACAGATAACTAAAACTTAAAGCCCGTGACGTCAAAATGTGCTTTGATACTAACAAAACGCAATACCCTTTAGATGTCAAATCAGTCGTAACTTCAAGATATGCTGCTATAATGGGGAAGAAACTTTCCCCATCCAACACCAGCATCTCACAGAGAGCCATCTGTCAAATTACGGCAAGATTTGTGCAACTCCTTATGTATGCTCATAAATTTCATCTTCTTTTACCCGCGATATATTTAACTTTCTCACAGAGTCATGACTACAACATTCAACGGTATATAGCTTCTTGATATACACTGGTAAAGGGAATAAGAATAAAGGAGATTATACTATATATATGTATATATATATAGATAGTATAATATATATATATATATAATATATATATTTATATGGTGTGTGTGTGTGTGTGTCTCCGTATGTATATATATCAAATATTAAGCTACAAATGTCGTTTGATATCCAATTCGCAACACTTCGGGAATATAGCAGAAGGGGAATTATAAATGATAAATGGTTTTCTACGTTAGGTGACTCGAACACCCGATTTGACAAACCAACGACTTCAAGTCGATGTTCCAGACCATATATATATATATATATATATATATATATATATATATATATATATATATATATATATATATATATATATATATACGTAATATATAAATATATATATATATATATATATCATATATATATATATATATATATATATATATATACACATATATGTATATATATATATATTATATATATATAATATATATATATATGTATATAATATATATATATATATATATATATATATATATACTATATATATATATATATATATATATATATATATATATATATATATTATACAATGTCGTGAAAGGAAAGTACTGGAGTAGATAGAGAATGGTCGTGGGACTTAAATTCAACGTTAACTTCTGTAATAATAATAATTACAACGTAATCGCCTAATAAAGAAGCTGATTGAAGATTCTTTGGCAACATCCAGTCATCGAGGATCCAACGAAGTTCCTCCAGACGTTGACATGAGGAGCCAGACGCCTTCGAACGGAGCCAAACTTTTAATGAACTTATCCCCGATTTAATGAATCCGAAAACGGCCTCCGATTATCATACTTTAAGGAACTTGATACTGCTTGGTTTGTTTTGTTTGTTTGTTTGTATAGTGTTTTTACGTTGCATGGAACCAGTGGTTAGTCAGCAACGGGACCAACGGCTTTACGTGACTTCCGAACCACGTCGAGAGTGAACTTCTATCAACAGCAATACTCATCTCTCACCCCTCAGCGGAATGTCCGAGAATTGAACTCGCGGCCACCGAGGTGGCAGGCCAACACCATTGACACAGCTTGGTAGTATGATCCACGAACTCATCTGAGTACAGATATCTGCAATGGAGTATGAACTTTAGGCCAAAGGCAAAGCGCTGGGACCTATGAGTTCACTCAACACTAAGATCATAAAGAGGTTTGAAAGGTGTAGTAGGAGGAAAACCTAAAAGCAGTTGCGCTATGAAACAACTAAGCTGGAGTAAGACAATATGAACGGAGGTACAGTAAAAGGAATGAAAGGCGTTGCAGCTAGGGGCCGAAGGGACACTTCAAACGAAACTTGCATAATGCCTTCAGTGCACCGCAGGAGGAGCACCGACGGGTGTCCAGATATTTGGGGACGAAAGTTTTTTTTCAGTCAGTTAAAGGAAATTTTTAAAAAAATTACAGTTTCACAAAGATTAAGTAAAGAGGGTTATCTTTAATCTTGACAAAGTCCGTATTTCCTTTTCTTTTTCTTTACGTTACAGGACTCGGAGATATAATGGCAGCCACTTTCACAAGCCCAGATCTATCACTTCTTTTGTTCTACAAGAAAAAAGTCCAGGATCTTTGTACCTCGTATCCCCTACGATTATGGTTCCGGAAAACCTTGTTGCAAGTTCTGGCTCCTTGCCGATTTTCATTTATCCTACTATTTTTTCTTATATTTATCTATTTATTTTAGTTTATTTTTATTCACTTATTATTTTATTTTTTCCTGAGAAATAATCCTACCAACGAACATTACCTCCGCTAAGCCAATTGATTTTACTGCCTTTGCCTGAATTAAGTTGAATTGAATAGAGCACTTAGGCCAAAGGCAAAGCACTAAGACCTATGAGGTCATTCAGCGCTGGAAAGGAAACAGAGTAGGCAGATCTGCAAAGTGTAACAGGTGGAAAACTTCAAAGCAGTTGCACCATGAAATAACTATTATAAGATGGTGGATAGCAAGATGGAAGAAAGATAATATGATCGGAAGTACAGTAGAAGGAATGACAGGGGCTGCAGCTACGGGCCGAAGGGACGCTGCAAGAACCTTTAGTTATGCCTGCAGTGGACCCCGTGAGGTGCACGGGCGGCACTAACCTCCTATTGGGGCCTTTCCTTGATAATGAACCCTTGGGGAATATTACTCAGCGACAATGCCACCGCGGGTCAGATGTCACTGATGAGGAGGGATCGTACACCCCTTCATTTTCATTTGATTTGATTGATTCATAGGTTTAAGGCATAATGCCAAGCACCGGAGCAACTAAGGCCATTCAGCGCTGAAACGGAAATTGACAGTGAAAAGGTTTGAAAGGTGCAACAGGAGGAAAACCTCAAAGCAGTTGCACTACGAATCAATTGTTAGGAGAGGGTGGACAGTAAGATGGAAGGAAGAGAATATGAACGGAGGTACAGTAAAAGGAATGAACGTTGTTACAGCTAGGGGCCGAAGGGACGGCACTAACCCTGTACGGAACGTTTATACCTATATAGGCATGTCAACACTCCGTTGGGTGAGCCATTAGCAATAAAAATGGGTGACGTTGCAATTGGAAAATGATGAGGGGGATGAGAAGAAAGCTTAAGTTCCTTTCTCTACTCCATCTCGAGGAGTCGTGATCTCAACCAACGCAAAATTACTGATAATCAAGAAAATACTAAGACCTGTGGCGTAGGGGAAGCAGCAGCAAATGCCATGCACAGTAACGCCAGGAATGGTCGAGGAGCGAAGATCTAATCCTCCATAATGACACCGCCTTCAACAATAAGACAGCCTAATATTGACATGTAAGTATGATGTTTGTGTTTGTGTGTGTATGTTTTTTTTTTTTTTTTTTATGATGTTTTTACGTTGCATGGAACCATTGGTCATTCAGCAACGGGACCAACGGCTTGACGTGACCTCTGAACTTCTATCACCAGAAATACACATCTCTAACCCTTCAGTAGTATGCCCGAGAATCGAGCTCGCGGCCACGGAGGTGGCACGCCAACACCATACCGACCACGCCACTGAGGTGCTGTAAGTATAATGTGAAAACTGCTACGAAATGGAGTGAAACCATCCCCACCACAGCGACGCAACCAAAAGACCTTTGCTTATTGCAACAACGCGTGAAATTCAAAATTGAATCACTCTTTCCCGTAGTTTGATAGAACGAAAACATTTCAAATAAACGAGAGCGATTCTGTACAAGTGACCTTGTGAAAAATGTGCGTTTTCTGTCAGACTTCAAATAAAATCCGTTGTTAATTGTCTCGGCTCCACAATTGCTATTCCTGATAACGATGAATGGAACTGTCAAACAACTGGTATTGATGCACCTAAACCAAACGAGTGATTTGCCCGTCATGATATAATAAATTTTGGGCTTAATGGATTTGAACTCTTTATCTCTCGAAGGGACGTTAAAATGAATACGCATAAATAAATAAATAAATAAATAAATATTTATAATATATATATTATTATATACAGAGAGAGAGAGAGAGAGAGAGAGAGAGAGAGAGAGAGAGAGAGAGAGAGAGAGAGATTCTTTTTTAGGTTAACAAAGGCAAAATAGTCTACTAAAAACTTTCAAAGAAATGTGCCCAGACTGGTCCGTCCTCAACTATTATTCAAGAAAGTCACAAGGAAATATAAAGGATGCAGTTATTTAGGATCATTTCCAGCCTAACATGCATAACGTATAATGCATAAACAAAATATAAATTAACTAATAAACGTAAGCCTAATTTTCTCCAAGAGTTATGATTAGTCCTTAATTGAGAAGCGCTAAAGTTCACGTCACGTACGGCGAAAGGTAGCAGAACATTTTCCAATAATCTCTCGAGACATAATTAATAGAGAGAGAGAGAGAGAGAGAGAGAGAGAGAGAGAGAGAACAAAAATGTGCCAGAGAGAAGGGCTGAACGAAGGTCAAGAACGATAATCAATGTCATGCTACTCTTGAAGAAATCTTGGCGGAGACATAAAGTAAGGTCAAGGTCAGGCATAAATGAAAAAAAAATATGCTATCGGGAATGCAAACAAATTTAATAGGGGCCTAATAAAAGAAAAAAGTAGACATATAGTAAACAAGCAGACAAATAAGATGTCATATGATTAAGGAAATAAGGACTACACGGAAGCAGAATTAATTCAAATCTGAAATATGGTTTGGTAATATCCAGAACTTTGAACACGAAATTAAGAAATTTTTTGATAGTACAAGAGTGATTGTTTGTTTGTTTGTATGGTGTTTTTACGTTGCATGGAACCAGTGCTTATTCAGCAACGGGACCAACGGCTTTACGTGACTTCCGAACCACGTTGAGAGTGAACTTCTGCCACCAGAAATACACATCTCTCACTCCTCAATGGAATGGCCGAGAATCGAACCCGCAACCACCGAGGTGGGACGCTAATACCATACCAACCACACCGCTGAGGCGCTACAAGAGTGATTGTGACCAGTTAATTAAGTTCATTAAGCGATGCCACCAACCATGGGAAATTGAGATAATCTTGGAATAAAAACATTTATGTACTTGATACATACAGGCATATGCTACATGCAAATACACATAAGTATATATAAAATTCATATATACTATAGGTATGATACATATAGATATATATAAATATAGAAGCATGCATACAATTTATGTATGTATATATAATATATATATAAACTACAATCCGTCATGATCGTCGATTTTAACTCAGTGTGGTGACTCAAATGGTCTCATCTATATATATACTATATATATATATATATATATATATATATATATATATATATATATATATATATATATATATATATATATATATATTAAAAAAATCACCGTGACTTCATTAAATAAGCGAATACCAGAGGAAAATGATAGTCAGAAATCCAAGCGCTTTCGTCTTTACTAAGACATTGTCAAGGAACGAAAGAAATACAATTGGAGAGAAAGTTATCAGGTAGACAACAGATAAAAAATACCATCTAGTTAATTGTCAAAAGGGTAAAAGTTAAGAAGATAATCCAGGATTATCGGATATCACGCGGTCACAAACCAAATCATAGATTTAACCCTAATAGAAACTACAAATTATCTGTACAATTCAAAACATGTAAAAACTGAATATATAAATTAAGTTGCTTATTTTGTGACCGTTTGATAACCGAAAATCCTGGATTATCTTCTTAACTTTTACCCTTTTGACAATTAACCATCTGGTATTTTTTATCTTTGTTTACCTGATAACTTTCTCTCCAATTGTATTTCATTCGTTCCTTGACAATGTCTTGGCAAAGACGAAAGCGCTTGGATTTCTGACTATCATTTTCCTATGGTATTCGCTTATTCAATGAAGTCACGTGCATCTACTGTGATTTTTAAAATATATATAATATATATATATATATATATATATATATATATATATATATATATATATATATATATATATATATATATATATATTATATACTATATATATATATATATATATATATATATATATATATATATATATATATATATATAATATATATATATATATATATATACTGTTGTCTCCTGGATTATCTTCTTAACTTTTACCCTTTTGACAATTAACCATCTGGTATTTTTTATCTTTGTTTACCTGATAACTTTCTCTCCAATTGTATTTCATTCGTTCCTTGACAATGTCTTGGCAAAGACGAAAGCGCTTGGATTTCTGACTATCATTTTCTATGGTATTCGCTTATTTAATGAAGTCACGTGCATCTACTGTGATTTTTATTATGTATAATATATATATATATATATATATATATATATATATATATATATCATATATATATTTATTATATATATATATAATCTATATGTATATATATATATATATATATATATATATTATATATATATATATATATATATATATATATATATATATACTGTTGTCTCGCATTTTTGGAGCTGTGTATGCAGTAGGTGGAAGCATTGCAGATGAGATGCACTATATAACACCGAAATCTTTGTTTAAGGCGACAATACTAAAACTTCTGGCACCTCCGGGAAACGAAGTTTAAGCTTGAGATGAAAACAAAGGGAAAGGTCAGACCGTCCTAGACTGGGAAAAGGTAAACAGTGACTGTGGTTGTCTTGTGGCTCAAAGATATAAGGCCTACCAAGGGAAGCGCTTATTGTGTCACCAAAACTTTGGGGCGTTTTCTAAATGTGTACAAATGTTAGTCACAGGATTGTGAGTAAAATTGAGTGTATCAAGAAAAATAGCTCTGATATGAAGCCTATGTGATCCTGAAATAGAGGGAATGAGAATGAAAGAATATACTTTCTGAGATACTTTATTTCTAAACGCAGTGTTTTTTTTTTTATTGTACAGTTATCTCTTTAATTTTTGTCAGTGGCATTTTGGTCAAGTTTGATTTGTTTGAATTCGTTTGTTTGGTTGAGTTTAAAGGAGAAAAGGTGGCAACTTCGACCGATCTAGAATTGAATTGAACATACAGTTTAGGCCAAAGGCCAACCACTGGGACCTATGAGGTCATTCAGAGCTGAAAGGGTGGTTGACAATAAAATGTCTGAAAGGTGTAACGGGAGGAAAACCTCGCAGTTGCACTATGAATCAATTGTTAGGAGAAGGTGGAAAGTAAGATGGAAGACAGTATATGAAAGGAGGTACAGTAAAAGGAAAAAAAGGAATTGCAGCTAGGGGCCGAAGGCACGCTGTAAAGAACATTAAGTAATGTCTACAGTACAGTGCATGAGGTGCACTGACGGCAATACTCTCTACGGGGTCGACCGAGTTAGATCCAAACGTAAGAAATCCTCTCAGAAAATCTCCATTACCAACTGACAAAGAGTTTACAACTACAAGAAAATGCGGTATATTTACATAATAATAACGTGAGCAAATAGGCTTCATACAGCATGAAGAAAAATTTATATAATCATCAAATTTAATGGAAAGGCACTTGTAAACAAAGCATAAAATATCTTTATACAAAAAAAATGAAAAGGAATACGAATAAAGAATTACTCAACCTACTAAAAAATGGTAAATAATTTTGCTAGTTTTCGAAGGCAGCACGACACACTGTGGAAAATGAATTATTACCGTTATGAAAGTCCTGGAAGTCATCTGAATTTACTCTGAAACCCGAGAAAGGCGAGATGGACTTTCAACACTAACAGAGCACAAATATGACAACATTTAAAGAAGGTAATCCTGGTAAATCCCCTTTAAACAACTGAAGCAACTGTCATATCTTACGCAATACTAACTAAGTCTAGTAGGAAACAAAAACAGCAGGATTAAAACATGGAATCAGAGGAAGCAAAGAAAACAAATACAAAATTTCACCGACGTCTGAGTTCGAGGAAAAACCTGGAGGGGAAAAAGAGAGAAAAAACTGTCACTGGTAAACAAAGCAATTTCCCTCTGGAGATACAGACCTTTGAAATTCCATCTACTTTGACAATGGCTCTGGTACTTCCCCCATCCACTCTGAGGGGAGGAATTGGGGGAGACACAATATACTCAATCACAATTCCCAGGCTAAATTAATCGGCTTAATTGGATCCGATCAGTTTGCTGATAAAAGTCGGATATGATTTGCAGAGGGAAATGATCCCGGGAGAATTAGAACACCTACTGATCTCGTTTCTCGTCCTTCACCCATTCTCATTTATCTGCTGAGTCTCGTCATCCGTCGTTTCTGACACCTGATCTCATTTTTCGTCTTCCGTGAAGTTGAAATGACACAAAAGAGAAACATACAACAGAGGATGAAAAAAACATACAACAAAGGATGAAAAAAGAGAAACATAAACAAAGAATGAAATAAAAGAGAAAAATATAACAAAAGGATGAAAAAAAAGAGAAACGTATAACAAAGGATGAAAAAAATAGAAACATACAACAAAGAATGGAAAAAAAGAAAAACATACAACAGAGGATGATAAAAGAGAAACACAAACATACAACAAACGAGGAAGAGAAAAAAAAGACAAACAAAAAAGATTTAAAAAGTGAAACATAAAACAAAGAATGAAAAAAGAGAAACATACAACAAGGAATGAAAAAAAGAGAAACAAACAACAAAGAATGTGAGCAACAAAGAATGAAAAAAGAGAAACATAAACAAAGAATGAAAAAGTGAAACATACAACAAAGAATGAAAAAATGAGAAACATACAACAAGGAATGAAATAACAAAAGAAACATAACAAACAAAACAAAGGAATGAATAGAGAAAACGCTCCCTGCCCTGCCTGCCGCAATTTCTGCATCGCCGAGAATCACACTGGTTTTTTTTTCCTTTTCTTTTTTCTTTTTCTTTTCTTTTTTTTTGGGGGTGGGTGGGGGTGGGGGTGGGTGGGGACCCGTGCCCACATACACAAGTAAACCTTTTGCATAAAATACAGCAAAAACTTGCATGCCTCCATGGGCGTTTGCAATAATCTTACAAATACCTATAAATTTAATGTACAACGTAGAAAGTTATTTATTTATTTATTATTTTTTTGCATATCAATAGGTATTTGCATTGCTTGAACATGTTTAGTCTTAATAGCACATTTTAAACACACTCTCTCTCTTATATATATATATATATATATATATATTATATATATATATATATATATATATATATATATATATATATTATATATATATATATATATATTATTGTCTGTGTGTGTAAGTAACATCTCTTAATATAGCTTTACTGTAGTATGCTTTTTCACTTTTACTTTTTAAACAAACTATTGCGTCATCGTGTTTTACATCACTGGATACGACTAAATGATAAACGACCACGTTAAGTGTTTTTAATCATCTAACAAACTGAGCATACATAAACCTAGAAGTCGCATTTCATTCCGGTAACTGCAGACTTATCATGCACCAATCCGCTTTCGGAACTTATAATCAAGCTGTTCCTTCTTTATCTCTTGCCTATTTATGACTTCAGTGAAGCACAAAATAGCGGATTATTTCCTTTTCCATGGTTTTCTATTTTTTCCATTTCATTCGTATATCTTCACTTGCCAACTCTTTAAATTCCTTATGGTTGCCTCCGCCAAAGCCCCTCAAACTTGGAAAGGTCATCAATTTCCATTTCTTTAAATATATGAAATAGACAAAACGCTCATCGTGCCTCGCGTCAAACTGAAACACAAGAATTCTTACAGATATACAGTTATCTGATTCCCAAGAATTCTCACAGATATACAGTTATCTGATTCCCAAGAATTCTCACAGATATACAGTTATCTGATTCCCAAGAATTCTTACAGATATACAGTTATCTGATTCACAAGAATTCTCACAGATATACAGTTATCTGATTCCCAAGAATTCTCAGATATAGAGTTATCTGATTCCCAAGAATTCTTACAGATAACAGTTATCTGATTCCCAAGAATTCTCACAAGATATACCAGTTATTCTTATTTCCCAAGAATTTCTCACAGAATATACCAGTATCTGATTCCCAAGGAAGTTCTTACAGATATACTGTTTATCTGATTCACAAGAATTCTTACAGATATACAGTTATTCTGCATTTCCTTAAGAATTTCTCACAGATATACAGTTTATTTCTGAATCACAAGAATTCTTGAGTATACAGTTATCTGATTCCAAGGAATTCTTACAGATATACCCAGTTATCTTGAATTCACAAAATTCTTACAGATATACAGTTATCTGAAATCACAAGAATTCTTACAGATCTACAGTTATTTTGATTCACCGGGGGAATTTCTTAACAGACTATACAGTTATCTGATTCACAAGAATTCTTACAGATATACAGTATCTGATTCACAAGAATTCTTAACAACGACATATACAGTTATCTGATTTCCCAAAGATTCTTACAGATATAAAAAGTTATTGAATTCAAAGAATCTTTACAGATATACAGTTATCTGATTCCCCAAGAATTCTCACAGATATTACAGTTATCTGATTCCCACAAAGAATTCTTCACAGATATACAGTTATCTGATTCAAACCCAAGGAATTCTTCACAGATATACAGTTATCTGATGGCACCCAAGAATTACTTTACAAGATATTACAGATTATCTGATTCACAAGAATTCTTACAGGATATTACAGTTATGATTACACAGATTATCTCACAGATAATAAACAGTTATCTGTTCCCAAGAATTCTCACAGATATACAGTTATCTGATTCCCCAAGATTCTTCAAACAGATACAAGTTAATTCTTGATTCAAGATTTCTCACAGATACAGTTATCTGATTCCCAAGAATTCTTTACAGATATAACAGTTTATCTGATTCACAAGAATCTTACAGAATTACATTAATTCTTGGAACACAAGAATTCTCACAGATACAGTTATCTGAATTTCACAAGAATTCTTACAGTATACAGTTACTGATTCCCAAGAATTCTTACAGATATAGTTATCTGAATCACAAGAATTCCTTACAGATATACAGTTATCTGAATCACAAGAATTCTCACAGATATACAGTTATCTGATTCACAAGAATTCTTACAGATATACAGTTATCTGATTCACAAGAATTCTTACAGATATACAGTTATTTGATTCCCCTACTTGTCAGTATCAGTATCGCCGCGTGATACAAAGCAGTTACAGGGATCTCACTATCTGCTTTCCACTGCGAAGGTTCCATTTTCCAATGCAAGAAAGAGACAGATCAGGAACACCTCCCCTTATTTCAGGAACACCTTTCGCCCCTTTCTTGAAGAAAAAGAAAACTGCAGCAGCTGCTGTCTCTCTCCAGTCCCGCACATTCGGAAAATGTGAGAAAAATAAGGGGAAAATGCTTGTGGAAATGTCGAGGCCTACATCCTTTCCAGCTGTCCTGATCCTGGTGTTTTGTCTCTTTGGAAATCATGAAACTTTCTTTTTTTTTTTTCCTTCGAACACTCCGGGCAAATAGCCAACAGCCTAACTTTGGGGATTTTCACTTCTGCATAGTAAGTCCGAGGGTCACAACCGAGGCTGAAATCGTGGGTCGTTATTGTTCTAAAAATATTCATTCATATGTATATTATGGTTGTTGTCATATATATCTCTACTATCCACTGGACACTAGTCTCAATCAAAAATGTATCCTCATCCTTGCAATGAAAACAATTACAAATATACCAAAAAAAAAATACTAATAGTAGAATGAGTCTTAAAATGGAGAAACAAACCAGTTATGTATACGTAAATAAATTCAAATCCAGTTATGTAACGGAATCGAACGCATCCCCGAAAGCTATCTGTGCAGATTTATCTTTAAATATATGTACACAATCATTACAGCGGATTTGTTTCTGCACAACATGCAGTATTAAAAATGATGACTCGCAATCTATGATACAACACATTTATTTTCCTCTTGTTTCCATAGCAACTGAAGGTAGTACATCCGTCTGCGGCACGGCGGCCTTTCTGTTCAAACGGAAATGAATCGCTTCCCGCGGAGTCTCGTAACGGTCACCCGTAACGGCCAAATGAACGTAGTGAGTAGGAGATAAGGGGTAGGGTACGGGGAGTAGGCTTTAGGGAGTCCCCAAGAGTCGACACTTACTTGGGAATTCAACGGCGAGAAAGTAATTACTTTCATTCGCTTGTCTTCATGAAGAAGAATTGTAACTTTTCAGTGAAGCCCCGAATTGCTTGGGTGGAAGACCTCGGCACTTTATCCCCCCTACAGGACCCGTATCATTCTTGTGGTATTTTTCAGTATTCTCTCTTTTCACTGGGATTCTGTGGAGAATATTTTCCAAAGCGACGAATCAGTATATCAGGTTCATCAGAAAGAATCCAAGTAAAAAAGGCACATTAATCTTTCCTACATTGTTTGTTTGTTTGTATGGTGTTTTTACGTTGCAGGATCCAGTAATTATTCAGCAACGGGACCAACGGCTTTACGTGACTTCCGAACCACGTCGGGAGTGAACTTCTATTACCAGAAATACACATCTCTCACTCCTCAGTGGAATGCCCGAGAATCGAATTCGCGGCTACCGAGGTGGCAAGCCAAGACCATGCCAATCACGCCACTGAGGCGCTTTTCCTACATAGTGCCCCAATGTTTTTAACTCGGTATGTATCCATGTATCCACCTTTGCGATGTGTTTAGTAGAAGACCGTTGGGGGACGACCGTAAAAATAAACAAAAGACTTTAAAAATCATAAAGATAAAGAACCCCGAAGATATATAATACTTTTCCCAGTGACTTTTTTCACAGGCCACCATAAATTAACCTGATTTTTTTTCCTGCGACTTTTTCCTAACCAAAATTGTGACTTTTTTGTGACATTTTTTTCCCTGACTTTATTTCCGGCCACCATCAAAATCTGTCCATAAGTTTTGATGCAACGCAGACCAAAAAATAAAACTTACTTGAGGAACAGGGATGTGCACTACTATTTCTAACTGGTTCCTTCCCAAATGTAAAAAACGACCTAAGGGCCAAATTCAATCTCAAAACGTAGGCAACGATTTCCATTGCAAATGGAGTAAAATTAATTATTCACATCTTGATAGCCTCTGTTCCTGACAGAGATGAGGACGATGAAAGGAAAGCCTTCTTTGATCTATACATCCAATTCTGTACTAAAGGCACAGAAAGCCAATAAAGTGCTTCTTTTCATTGCCTTTAGGACTATTGTCAAGTTCACTTCTTTCATTTTCCATAGTGGGATAGTGCTTCAGTGCGCACAACTGTAATCTTATGCTTTTTCAAGTTGGGGAGGTTTATTACAAAAAACAACTCCTCAACTTCAGCTTTCTCTTGTAACCTGTGGTTTAACCTATCTTGGTCTTTGCACATCTGGTTTGACTCACAAACAATCAGTCATTCTCTTCTTAAGCGCCTCAATGGCGTGGTCGATATGGTGTTGGCGTACCACATCGGTGGCCGAGAGTTCGATTCACGGGCTTCCATTGAGGTGTGAGAGATGTGTATTTCTAGTGATAGAAGTTCACTCTCGACGTAGTTCGGAAGTCACGTAAAGCTGTTGGCCCCGTTGCTGAATAACCATTGGTTCCATGCAACGTAAAAACACCATACAAACAAACATTCTCTTCTTATTAACTGACATTCGTGCATCTTGTATCTCTGCTAAAAACTGCTGTTCTTTTTCTCATCAAATTGAAAAGAGTTTCCACAGTTAAAGAAAATCCAGTCTTCTGATTTAGACTCCTGTTGGGGAAAAAAAGGAAAAAAACTCAGGCCTTTGCCAGCCGAGTCTCTAAGCGATTTAATCTTTCCGGCCTAATGGTTCTTTAACCATTAGGGAAAAGAAAACCCGATATTCTTACGTCTCCTTTAAGATAAAAGAGCTCCAGCTCGTCTTCCACTAACACTCTTCAATATTATTCCATTTTAAGTATATTCTTAGTAAAGCCTGTAGGGTTCTTGTTTCCTTAATGACCGTCAGGCATCTGGGCTAGACTGTATTTCTGCCAAAATCTGTAGGAAATGTAAGCACAAACTTGCATTCACCATTCCTCTTGGAAGCAGTCATTAGTTCTGCCCATCTTCAAAGAAAATTTACACCATCCCTCGTATACTTACATCTTTCTTCTATAAGTTCACTTGTACTATAGTATACATTCACGACTGAACTGTCACTTTCTCAAACACCTTGGCCCTAAACTGTCTTCTTTTGAATCACTTACTTAATGCCTGACCCGTTTAACGCCTGGTATTTATCTGAACACATAACAACCCCGAGATCTACTCTTAAAGACTGAAAACTCATTTACGATTTACCATATTACATAATCATATGTCATTATGTGGGGAAAAAATTTAAATAGCGCGCGCCATAGTACGATAAAACCTGAGTACAACTGCCTCACTTACATATATATATATATATATATATATATATATATATATATATATATATATATATATATATATATATAAATGCTTGTGCTTTTGTTTGTTTATATATTGTTTGTTTGTTTGTATGGTGTTTTTACGTTGCATGGAACCGGCGATTATTCAGCAACGGGACCAACGGCTTTACGTGACTACCGAACCACGTGAGAGTGAACTTCTATCACCAGAAATACACATCTCTCACACCTCAATGGAATCCCGAGAATCGAACTCGCGGCCACCGAGGTGGCAGGCCAAGACCATACCGATTACGCCACTGAGGCCATTCTGTTTAAATAGGATTGTGATTGTGAGGGAACGGCGATCGACAAAAACAAGTGGCCGCGATCGACTGTTTGGCCACCTTTGCTGCAGAGATTAAATTGACACTCACATGATCGTTAAGTGGGGCAAGCGAGGCATTTAATTATCACGGGGGCTAAAATACAGGACTTTTAAACAAACCCAGACGCATCCCCATCCTCGAGGCATTATGTACGAAATCAGAAAAACCACCAATTGAGCTCCGATACGAGGAATTATTATTACTGGTAATCCCTACGTTAAAAACTTGTATGTGGCCATTGGCCAATCACCGAGAATCATCGAGATACCGCAGCCCTCCCTCCGCACCGCTGATTGGACAACATGATACAACGTGTCTCCAACTCGTTTCCTACCTGGCTCATCATTTCCGCCGTTTTCTGTTCCCCTTCGCTGACTGACTGAACCGAATTTCTCGCTTAGGGATTTTAATAAATACCCCGTTGCCTTGCAATGCATCACGTCTCTCCGTCCACAACAAAACCGTTAAATCTTTAGAAGCGTTCGGACTAATATAATAATTTAAGGATAAGAGTAAAA
>NC_061097.1:29314326-29324326 GCF_015104395.2 Macrobrachium nipponense
AGAGAGAACGAAAAGAGAGATGAGAGAGAGATGAGAGAGAGAGAGAGAGAGGCTGAACGAAGGTTAAGAAAGAAATCATTGTCATACTTCATTTCAAGAAATCTTAGCGGAGACACAAATTGAGGTCAAGGATAGGCATAAATAAAAAAAAATATGCAATCGCGATTGCAAAATAAAATTTAATAGGGGCCTAATAAAAGAAAAAAAGCAGAGATATATAGTGAACAAGTAGACAAATAAGATGTCATATAATTAAGGAAAAAACAAGGACTACACGGAAGCAGAATTAAAATTCAAATCTGAAATATGATGTGGTAATATCCAGAACTTTAAACAAGAAAAAACTAAGAAATTATTTGATAGTAGAGTGATTGTGACCAGTTAATTAAATTCATTAGGCGATCCATGAAACCATGGGAAATTGAGATAATCTTCGAATAAAACCATTTATGTACTTCATACATGCAAACACATATAACTATACATAATATATAAAACTATAGGAATGATATATATACATATATATATATATATATATATATATATATATATATATATATAGATATAGATATATATATATATATATATATATATATATATATATATATATATATATATATCTATAGCTATATATATATATATATACTATACATATATATATATATAGATATATATATATATATATATATATATAAGTATAAATATATATAATATATATATATATATATATATATATATATATATATATATATATATATTAAAAACATATGTGTATAAATACACTATATATATATATATATATATATATCATATATATCAATATATATATAATATATAAAAAATAACTGTGTCTCGCATTTTGGGGCTGTGAATGCAGTAGGTGGAAGCATTGCAGATGAGACGCACTATATAGGCACACCGAAATCTTGTTTAAGGGCGACAAAAACTAAACTTCGGCACCTCCGGGAAACGAAGTTTAAGCGAGAGATGAAAACAAATGCGAAAGGTCAAGACCGTCCAGATTGGGAAAAGGTAAACAGTGACTGTGGTTGTCTTGTGGCTCAAAGATATAAGGCCTACCAAGGGAAGCGCTTATTGTGCACCAAAACTTTGGGGCGGGGCTTTATACTAAATGAGTAACAAATGTTGGTCACAGGATTGTGAGTAAATTGAGTGTATCAGAAAAATAGCTCTGATATGAAGCCTATGTGGTCCTGAAATGGGAGGGAATGAGAAAGAAAGAATATACTGTCTGGGATACTTTATTTCTAACACGTTTTGTAATTTTTTTTTATTGTATAGTTATCTCTTTAATTTCTGTCAGTGACATTACGGTTAAAGTTTGAATTGCTTTTGATTGTTTCTTTGGTTGAGTTTAAAGGAGAAAAGGTGGCAACTTCGACCGATCTAGAATTAAATTGAACATACAGTTTAGGCCAAAGGCCAACCACTGGGACCTATGAGTTCATTCAGAGCTGAAAGGGAAATTAACAATAAAATGTCTGAAAGGTGTAACGGGAGGAAAACCTCGCAGTTGCACTATGAATCAATTATTAGGAGAAGGTGGAAAGTAAGATGGAAGACAAGAGAATATGAAAGGAGGTACAGTAAAAGGAAAGAAAGGAATTGCAGCTAGGGGCCGAAGGCACGCTGTAAAGAACCTTAAGTAATGTCTACAGTGCATCGCATGAGGTGCACTGACGGCAATACCCCTTACAGGGTCGACCGAGTTAGATCCAAATGTAAGAAAATCGCTATTACCAACTGACAAGAGTTTACAACTACAAGAAAATGCGGTATATTTACATAATAATAACGTGAGCAGAAAGGCTTCATACACCATGAAGAAAAATCTAAATAATCATCTAATTTAATGGAAAGGCACCAGTAAACAAAGCATAAAATATCTTTATACAAAAAAAAAAGGAATAAAGAATTACTCAACCTACTAAAAAAGGGTAAATAATTTTGCTAGTTTTCGAAGGCAGCACGACACAGTGGAAAATGAATTATTACCGTTATGAAAGTCCTGGAAGTCATCTGAATTTACTCTGAAACCCGAGAAAGATGAGATGGACTTTCAACACTAACAGAGCACAAATATGACAACATTTAAAGAAGATAATTCTGGTAAATCCCCTTTAAACAACTGAAGCAATTGTTACATCCTACACAGTAATAACTAAGTCTAGTAAGAAACAAAAACAGCAGGATTAAAACATGGAATCAGAGGAAGCAAAGAAAACAAATACAAAATTTCACCAACGTCTGAGTTCGAGGAAAAACCTGGAGGGGAAAAAAAAGAGAGAAAAACTGTCAATGGTAAACAAAGCAATTTCCCTCTGGAGAGACAGACCTTTGAAATTCAATCTACTTCGACAATGGCTCTGGCACTTCCCCCATCCACTCTGAGGGGAGGAATTGGGGGAGACACAATATACTCAATCACAATTCCCAGGCTAAATTAATCAGCTTAATTGGATCCGATCAGTTTGCTGATAAAAGTCGGATATGATTTGCAGAGGGAAATGATCCTGGGAGAATTAGAACACCTACTGATCTCGTTTCTCGTCCTTTACTCATTCTCATTTATCTGTCGAGTCTCGCCATCCGTCGTTTCTGACACCTGATCTCATTTTTCGTCTTCCGGGAAGTTGAAATGACACAAAAGAGAAACATACAACAGAGGATGAAAAAAGAGAAACAAACATACAACAAACGAGAAAAAGAGAAAAAAAGAAACAAAGAATAAAAAAAGACAAACATAATCAAAGAATTAAAAAAGTGAAACATATAACAAAGAATGAAAAAAGAGAAACATAAACAAACAATGAAAAAAAGTGAAAGAAACAACAAAGAATGAAAAAAGAGAAATATACAAGGAATGAAATAACAAAAGAAACATGCAACAACGGAAACAAAGGAATGAATAGAGAAAACGCTCCCTGCCCTGCCTGACGTAATTTCTGCATCCCCGGGAATCACTCTGATTTTTGTTTCCCTTCTTTTTTCTTTTTCGTTTTATTTGGGGGTGGGGGGTGGGTGAGGACCCATCCCCACATACACAAGTAAACCTTTTGCATAAAATACAACAAAAACTTGCATACATCTATGGGCGTTTGCAATAATCTCACAATAAACTATCAATTTAATGTACATATCAATAGGTATTTGCATTTGCTTGAACAAGTTAAGTCTTACTGGATATTCTACTCTCTCTCTCATCATATATATAATTTTTATATATATATATATATATATATATATATATATATATATATATATATATTTCTATATATATACATACATATATATATATAATATATATATATATATATATTAATGTGTGTGTGTAAGTAACATTTCTTAATATAGCTTTACTGTACTATGCTTTTTCACTTTTACTTTTTAAACATAATATTGCGTCATCGTGTTTTACATCACATGTACGACTAAATGATAAACGGCCCAGTGAAGTGTTTTAATCATCTGACCAAAACTGAGCATACATAACCCAGAAGTCGCATTTCATTCCGGTAACTGCAGACTTATCATGCACCAATCCACTTTCGAAACTTATGACTAAGACCATGAAAGCTAATCAGGCTTTTCCTTTTTTATCTGTTACCTATTTGTGACTCTTCAGTGAAGCACAAAATAGCGTATTATTTCCTTTTCCATGGTTTTCTATTTTTTCCATTTCATTCGTATATCTTCACTTGCCAACTCTTGAAATTCCTTATGGTTGCCTCAGCCAAAGCCCCTCAAGCTTGGAAAGGAAAACAATTTCCATTTCTATATATATATATGAAACCGACAAAACGCTCATCGTGCCTCGCGTCAAACTGAAACACAAGAATTCGTACAGATATACAGTTACATGATTCACAAGAATTCTCACGGATATACAGTTATTTGATTCACAAGAATTCTTACAAATATACAGTTATCTGATTCACAAGAATTCTTACAGATATACAGTTATCTAATTCACAAGAATTCTTAGATATACAGTTATTTGATTCACAAGAATTCTTACAGATATAGTTATCTGATTCACAAGAATTCTTACAGATATACAGTTATTTGATTCACAAGAATTCCCACAGATATACAGTTATCTGATTCACAAGAATTCTTACAGATATACAGTTATTTGATTCCCCTACTTGTCAGTATCGCCGCGTGATACAACGCAATTACAGATCAGGAACACCTCCCCTTTATTTCAGGAACATCTTTCGCCCCTTGCTTGAAGGGAAAGGAAACTGTAGCTGCCGTCTCTCTTCTTCTTCTTCTTCTTCTTCTTCTTCTTCTTCTTCTTCTCCTCCTCCTCCTCCTCCTTCTCCTCCAGCACCTTCGAAAAATGGGAGAAAAATAAGGGGAAAATGCTTGTGGAAATGTCGAGGCCTACATCCTTTGCAGCTGTCCTGGGCCTGGCGTTTTGTCTCTTTGGAAATCATAAAACTTTTGTTTGTTTTCCTTCGAACAGTCCGGGCAAATAGCCAGCAGCTTCACTTTGTAGATTTTCACTTCTGCATAGTAAGCCTGATAGTCACAACCGAAGCTGAAATCGTGGGTGGTTATTCTTATAAAAATATTCATTTATATGTAGATTATGATTGTTGTCATATATATATATCTACTACCCACTGGACACTAGTCTCAGTTAAAAATGTTTCCTCGTCCTTGCAATGAAAACAATTACAAATATAAAAAAAATATACTTTTAGTAGCATGAGTCTTAAAATGGAGAAACAAATCCACAGTTATGTATACGTATATAAATTCGAATCCAGTTATGTATATGTATATGAATTTAAACATAAATCCCTACAGATAGCTTTCGGGAATCTGTCCGATTCCCCTTTTCGATTCCCCACTTTGAAAATGGGAATCGAACACATTCCAGAAAACTATCTGTGCAGATTTATCTTTAAATATATGTACACATATGCATTTCAGTGGATTTGTTTCTGCAAAACATGCAGTATTAAAAATGATGATTAGCAATCTATGATGCAGCACTACATTTATCTTCCTCTTGTTTCCATCGCAACTGAAGATAGTACATCCGTCTGCGGCCTTTCTGTTCAAACGAAAATGAATCGCTTCCCGCGGAGTCTCGTAACGGTCACCCGTAACGGCCAAATGAACGTAGTGAGTAGGAGATAGGGGGTAGGGTACGGGGAGTAGGCTATAGGGAGTCCGCAAGAGTCGACACTTACTTGGGAATTCAACGGCGAGAAAGTAATTACTTTCATTCGCTTGTCTTCATGAAGAAGAATTGTAACTTTTCAGTGAAGCCCCGAATTGCTTGGGTGTAAGACCTAGGCACTTTATCCCCCCTACAGGACCCGTATCATTCTTATATTTTCTTGTATTTTCTCTTTTCACTGGGATTTTGTGGAAACATAAACAAAAGACTTTAAAATTGAGATAATGACCCCCAAAGAAATGTTGTGAATTTTTCCCTGTGACTTTTTTCACCGGCCAGCATAATTAACCTGATTATTTTTCCTGTGACTTTTTGTCCTAGCCAAAATTGTGACTTTTTTGTGAGTTTTTTTTCCCCGTCTGACTTTATTTCCGGCCACCATCAAAATCTGACCAAAAGTTTTGATGCAACACAGACCACAAAATAAAAATTACTGGAGGAACAGGGATGTGCACTACTATTTCTAACTGGTTCCTTTCCATATGTAAAAAAAACGACCTAAGTGCCAAATTCAGTCTCAAAACGAAGGCAACGATTTCCATTACGAATGGAGTAAAATTAATTATTCACATCTTGATAGCCTCTGTTCCTGACAGAGGTGAGGACGATGAAAGGAAAGCCTTCTTTGGTCTCTACATCCAATTCTGTACTAAAGGCACAGAAAGCCAATAAAGTGCTTCTTTTCATTGCCTTTAGGACTAATGTCAAGTTCACTTCTTTCATTTTCCATAGTGGATAGCTCCTTCAGCGCCCACAACTCTGATCTTATGCTTTTTCAAGTTGGGGAGGTTTATTGAAAAAATAAAAAAAAAATAAAAAAAAATAAAAACACATCCTTAGCTTCAGCTTTCTCTTGTAACCTGTGGTTTAACCTTTCTTGGTCTTTGCACATCTGGTTTGACTCACAAACAATCAGTCATTCTCTTCTTAAGCGCCTCAATGGCGTGGTCGGTATGATGTTGGCGTATCACATCGGTGGCCGAAAGTTCGATTCTCGGGCATCCATTGAGGTGTGAGAGATGTGTATTTCTAGTGATGGAAGTTCACTCTCGGCGTGGTTCGGAAGTCACGTAAAGCCGTTGGTCCCGTTGCTGAATAACCACTGGTTCCATCCAACGTCAAAACATCATACTAACAAACATTCTCTTCTTATTTAGTGACATTCGTGCATCTTGTATATCTGCTAAAAACTGCTGTGCTTCTTCTCATCAAATTGAAAAGAGTTTCCACAGTCCAAGAAAATCTAGTTTTCTGATTTAGACTCCTGTTGGAATAAAAAAAACTCAGGCCTTTGCCAGCCAAGTCTCTAAGCGATTTAATCTTTCCTTCCTAATGATTCTTTAACTTACTTCCCCTGCTCCCTGGGAAAAGAAAACCCGATATTCTTACGTCTCCTTTGAGATAAAAGAGCTCCAGCTCGTCTTCCACTGACACTCTTCAATGTTATTTCATTTTAAGTATATTCTTAGTAAAGTCTGTAGGGCTCTTGTTTCCCTAATGACCGTCAGGTATCTGGGCTGGACTGTATTTCTGCCAAAATCTGTAGGAAATGTAAGAACAACCTTGCATTCCCCTTCCTCTTGGAAGCAGTCACTATAGTTCAGCCGATCTTCCAAGAAAATTGACACCACCCCTCGTGTACTTACGTCTTTCTTCTATAACTTCACTTGTTACTATAGTACTCATTCACGACTGAACTGTCACTTTCTCAAACACCTTGGCCCTAAACAGTCTTCTTCTGAATCACTTTTGCAAAACTGGGGGACTTAATTAATACCTGACCCGTTTAACACTTGGTATTTATCTGAAAACATAACAATCAAATCCATTCTATAGAGACCTTGCCACATCCAGCCATTAAGTGGCACAAACGATGCCTTAAATTGTCAAGGGGGGGGCGGCTAAATTCCATGACTCTGAAACAAACCCAGACGCCTCGCCATCCTCGAGGCATTATATACAAAATCAGAAAAACCACCAATTGAGCTCCGATACGAGGAATTATTATTACCGGTAATCCCTACGTTAAAAACTTGTATGTGACCATTGGCCAATCACCAAGAATCATCGAGATACCGCAGCCCTCCCTCCGCACCCGCTGATTGGACAGCTTGATATAACGTGTCTCCAATTCGTTTCCTACCTGGCTCATCATTTCCGCCGTTTTCTGTTCCCCTTCGCTGACTGACTAAACCGAATTTCTCGCTCAGGGATTTTAATAAATACCCCGTTGCCTTGCAATGCATTACGTCTCTCCGTCCATAACAAAACCGGGAAATCTTTAGGAGCGTTCGGACTAATATAATGATTTAAGAATAAGAGTAAAATGATTTTTTTTTTTTTTAAGCAAAATAACGATTTTCCTTAATTGGCTGGCTATTTGCTCTTGCAGTTACTGAATATGGAAGTCTCCCTACCAACTTAAAAGCTTGATAAGAGATTTATAAGCTGTCAAGCTTCTGTAAGGGTTAATATATATACTCTCTCTCTCTCTCTCTCTCTCTCCTCTCTCACAGAAGACGATGGATTGACGAGCTAAGAAAATATGCGGGTACAGAATGGCACAGGAAAACCATAAAAAGAAGGGAGTGGAAAGACATGTCTGAAGCCTTTGTCCTGCAGTGGAGTAGCAACGGATGATGATGATGATGATGATGAGGATGATGATAAATACTATATATATATATATATATATATATATATATATATATATATATATATATATATATAGATAGATAGATAGATAGATATATATATAGATATAGATATGATATATAAATATATATACGTATATATATACATATATATATATATATATATATATATATATATATATATATATATTATATATATATATATATATATACCCCTCCCCTCACACCACCCATAGATAGATAAACCGAGCACCTCCAGTATATAAACATAATAAATAAACCTCCCTCCGAGGAAAGGAACCCGAGCCACAGTCGCTGATTAGACGGAGAACTTTTAACAGCCGAATTTCGACACGCGACACTGGGCAAACACTCGTCCTTATCCAAACAAATACAGTGAGGTTGTTTTGGTGGATTCATGTGGAAGATTGAATTCCTCTAAGGAAACCGAAGATAAAGTCAATCTTTCAGTCATCCTGATTGGTCTGGGGAAAGAAGGAAGGAGAGAGAGAGAGAGAGAGAGAGAGAGCGAGAAAGAGAGAGAGAGGCATATATACAAGGAAGCAAGGGATATGTCATACGATCGGTCTTTTTCTCTGATTACTTCCTTAATTAATATCTCTCTCTCTCTCTCTCTCTCTCTCTCTCTCTCTCTCTCTCTCAGTCCAGGCAAGGAGAGGATAAACTATATAAAGGAATTTAATGAATCAATAAAAGCTGTTAAAGTAAATGGAATTCATTGAAACGAATTAATGAAAACCCTCTAATGTATGGGATACTACAAAGAAACAAACGGGCTTTTGTACTGATGTGAATTTTTTATTCCTACCCCCCCCTTCTCTCTCTCTCTCTCTCTCTCTCTCTCTCTCTCTTCTCTCTCTCTCTCTCTCTCTGTCAATTTTTGTACTACTGGAAACATTATTATAAACATATATAAGATATATATATTTATATATATATATATATATATATATATATATATATATATTATACACACACATATATATATATATATCATATAATATAAATATATAAGAACTAATACATATATAACTATATACATGTGTGTGTATATTTATGTAGTATATATAATATACATACATATACAAATAAACACACATACACACACACAACACACACACTATATATATATATATATATATATATATATATATATATATATATTACAATGAAGTTCAAATTAATAATACACTAACGGAAAAACTGAAGAGCATTTTATTCTGAACAATGATAACACCCAAAAACATAACTGTTTCCTGTTTCCGTTTGGTCTTAATCTTGTGGCGTAGTGGTAAGTGTATCTCTCTCTCTCTCTGTATATATATATATATATCCTATATATATATATATATATATATATTTAATTCCCATTAGAGGAAATAGCTTTTTATATTTCAATCTTCTGTTTATCAAGAAATGTTTTTTTCCAAGCAAGACGTACAAAAGCCTTGATCGACCTCGCAAACAACAAGAAAACAGTCTCACCAAAGCCCATCCTCAACTCAGGGACCCAAGCATGAACACCTAGGCTGAAAACGTCCACGGGATCAACTGCTTCATACATAAACGAAGATGATACATCAGCAGCACGCAGATCCCTTATCCCAAGTGGGTATTCGACATCCCACATGCACCTTTGCACTTCATGGATACTGAAGTTTTTCTGATCCTGCAGATTTCAGCTGGTTCGGTCCGGAACTCAGAACTTTCCCATACATCAGCACCTTGCTCATTCTCTCAATCTTTGTTTACTTTGAATATTCTAAGCAAATAATAACTTCAACCGTTTTGACCCTTTTCCAGCTGGAAAGCATCATCTCATGAATCTAGCTGAGAGTTGGTTTCTGTATCCTAACTCTCGCTTCAATGGAACTTCACTTCCCAACTTTTTGCAGATTACCTTCTATCTTTCCTTTTTTTTTTTTTTTTTTTTTACCTATTTTGTGCTTACTTTTTCTCTCATTCGCCTCCTTTTTACATACAGACATTTACTTGCACATGCCACATACTATAGTAGATTCAAATCAACCATGCATTTGATGTCTAGGCCAGTCCCTTATGACGCTCCTGATTGGCTGTTGATAAGCCAATCGCAGGGCTGGAAACT
>NC_061097.1:29329326-29348423 GCF_015104395.2 Macrobrachium nipponense
ATCTCAATTATATCATTTTACAGGTAAGGTTTCAGATATGGTTCCAATGATAGCAGAAGGGGCTTCCTTCCTCCAAATAACTTTTCATTTCTTTTCTTGATTGATTGATTTATTTATTTGTGTTTGTTTTATCCACATTTGTACATCCCTCTCCCTTCATTCTCTTAACAGATTGTCCGTGAAATTCATTGAAGATTAAAGCCTGCTCGTGTTGCTCCCAAATGTGTCACATGGAAATCACACAAGTTGGCGAAAGATTCCTGTATAAAGCAATCTACCTGCATACTAATGCGGACTTTATTTTCCCATTTGAGATCACGAGAAAGTGACGATATCAAATAAAACACATTCATAGGTCATAGTGTACACAACATTATTTCTTTATACGTTCCAGCAATGAAAAGGTCTCAGACGCAACAAATGCAATTAGCAATTTACCACAGCCGAGGAATATCCATAACATAAAACTTTTACTTCCCATTTTTCGTCCCAAACCAGAGAAATATTCTACCCGTTTCCTCGCCGGTGGTGGTGGTGGTGGGCGAGCAGGGGCTCCCTTTCCGCCTGGAAGATTTGCAAAGATTAAAATATGAATGGAAAGCTATCTTTCGACCGCATCGCTTTTTCCTAAAACGAGGACCAACTTCGATGAGTTTTTCAAACCAAAAGGAGACTTTTGAAAAAAAAAAAAAAGCTTCACTCGAGGTCGTCTCCTCGAGTCGTAAAACATTGTCTCCAAGGACTTGACCTTGATTACTCTTATCCTATTTTAAGTTTTTTTTTTTTTTTTTTTTTTTTTTTTTTTGCTGATATAAACACTATCCTCACTGGCTACAGTTTTTTTTTTTTTTTCCATTTCTATTTCCAGAAATTCCAGTACCTTAGAACCTGCCATCTGCCATTCTGCTGTCTTGTGGCCTCCTGAATAATTCTCTACTTGAAGGAAAGCGCATTTCGTGCATCACTGGAGACCAGCGAAGAATCTGGCCTGGAATCTGCTTCATTTGACATAGCTCCTGTGCTTTGTAGTCATTTTTTTCCTGGTTCTTTTTATTCCTGCTGCTTCAGTTCCTCACTGGACGAGTGGGTTGCGTACTCGCCTACCAATCGGGTAGCCGGAGTTCGCCCCCCCGATGCTGCCAATGCGGAACAAGAGGAATTTATTTCTGGTGATTAGAAATTCATTTCTCGATATAATGTGGTTCGAATCCCACAATACGCTGTAGGTCCCGTTGCTGAGTAACCAATTGGTTCCTAGCTACGTAAAAAAAAAAAAAAAAAAAAAATAAAAAAAAAAAAAAAAAATCTAATCCTTCGAGCCAGCCCTAGGAAAGCTCTTAATCAGCTCAGTGGTCTGGTTAAACTAAGATTTACTACTTCTTCTCTTAACAGCATGAACTTTTGTTTCCTCTATTTGAGAAAATATACAATATTTTACAGTTTTAACAGTATTACCAGCAGAATTTTATCTAAGTTGACTTAAATTTACCAAATATAACAAATATGATTATATCCTCCGTACGTTCGGGTTGAGATGAATATTTTAAAACCACGTCAATTTTACTAATAATCTATGTATTACTAAATATATTTTTTCTGTCGTTACACATAATAGGATTTTATCAGTATATACCTATGTTTTATCCTTGATTTCATAAATCGTCGAATACCATCGTTTTCATCTTTTATTGCTGCCTTGTAGGCTAACCAAATCCCAGAAAACATAGACACGAATCAAAATTACAGCAGTGTTCCTTCTTTCCTATTTCGAACGTGCTTCAAAATCCAATTTTAAAATGAACTGGGTCAAAATGTTCTATAAAAAAAAAAAATATTAATAACCGACTGCTTAACTCCTCCCAGACAGTGCTTTACTGATTTCATATCTCTTATTGCTTTCGTATCCGAAACTTTTGACCCATTTTCATTTGACTGGACTTTTAATTCAGTTTTTTTTATATGGCCTCCACTACCGTGAAATTTAATGTCTAGAAAAGATTATATACGCCCAGTAACAAACGTGCATTTATTCTTATGAATTCTTATGCTATTCCAATCTTGTTTCATGAAGTTTAGTAAGAGGTTATTTATTTACCATGCAAATAACAACAAGAATCGTGGAACATTTCAAAAAGGAAGAAACAATTCTATTTTACAACCCTGATTTCGGTTTTGCGGTTACTAAGTCTAAAGACAGTCTCCCAATTTCTCGTAAAATCACTAATTATACCAAGAAAATTTCCAAGATAGTTGAACTTAAAGAAAGAGTCTTACAGTTTTTGGTAAAACTGCTAATCATACCAAGCAAATTTTCAACATAGTTAAAACTACTATATTAAACCTTTAAGCCTCTCGCGGTGGTTGGGTGGTATAGCTTCCCTGACGTTCCTGGATTTAATGTACCTGCGTTCGCGCCCAAGTACAGGTAAATCTATTATCGAGAAAAAAATTCCCCTTCGGTTAAGCATATATGAAAATATATTAATTCCGAGGTAGAGCGAATTAGATATTAAAGGACATTGTAGCTCGATATATATATATATATATATATATATATATATATATATATATATAATATATATTATATTATATATATATATTGTTACAAAGTGCCAAGTATGCTGGTTACCATTCATCAATTGTTACCTCACAAAAGCCAGACACTTGAACCCTTATCACAGGTCAGTTACTTTAAACGACTGAATACTCTAGAGGCAACAACTTACCAGTATTGCAGAAAATCAGACTAAGTTCATCAAAACAGGTGTGAGGTAATCTTGTAAGTAATTAAATTAATCAAAGGGCATCACTCCATCAACAACTTCAAAAGTCTAAGTATTTCCCTTATTTCAGAAGTCTAAGTACTTCCCTGGTTCTAAGTCACTTTAAGTAAATTGAAGGAAAACAGATTAATCACCACTCTTAATGTTTATCTACAATCTCATCAATATAATCAAATGCAAATATACTGGTTAGAAATAAATACTTATAAAAATTTTAAATAAAAATAAAATTTATTACTAAACTCAAAATTTATAAGTGAAATTCACAAATATCAGGGAAAATTACTGTTACTTGAAAACAAATAAAGTAAAGTTTAATTAATTCTTGAATTAATTAAGTAAAATTAAATCAAAATTAATTTATCACAAAATTCAAGAAAATTAATTCAATCAAAATTCAAAAGTGTTAGGTAATAATTGAAAATTTGAAATTAATTCACAAGTCCTAAACAATTATAAACTTGAAAAGAATTCTAAGTAAATGCAAATTAATTCACAAGAGTTTAAATTTAAGAATTAAATGTCCAGCTGATTAAGCAATGAAACTAACTTAAGTCAATTAAATTGTGAATGTAAATGAAAAAATACAGAAAAATGTGACAGTATCAAAATAAAAGGCACACTTCAACAAGAAAATGAAAAAAAAAATGCACAAAATGAAACAAACACAAAACACAAAAATTTGCAATGTGTAAAAGTGTAAATCTTTTCACCCAAAACATTGTAACCATCAGTTTTTACCAAACCACTGTTCCCATCAGTTATTAGTTAACCACTGCTCCTATCCGTTATTAGTTATTAGTTTTTTCCCAAACCATCATAACCATTAGATATTAGTTGCAACTAATAAAAATATAACAGACTTTACCTTTTTTGGTATACCAATTTCTTTCTTTGCTGCAGGCTTGTTTCACTTTACCAAAAAAACCAGCGCCGTTACAACAACAATGTTTTGTTCAGATTCCACAAAAACACATTTAACACTAAATAAACTCTAAGAAATATCAAATATGAAATACTCCAGTTACGAGTGACCAATTTACGTTACGTTAATATAATCTCAAGGATGGAGAGAGAGAGAGAGGAGAGAGAGAGAGAGAGAGAGAGAGAGAGAGAGAGGACTACGCTAAATTCTTTTTACTTTTGATAAAAGAGAAGAAAATCGGATAATTGTTAAAATAGTTACAGTCAAAATCAGTTCACAAATATTGTCATTACAAACTCGATGATTATCGTTTCCTCCGATTGTAATGACAAATAACGTTTATCTCTTTTATTCTTCATACATTCTCATAAAATCCACTGTCTATATCCCTTATAACCAAACAAAATTCGAATGAATCCTTCTCTAACACTTCCTGAAGCCTCGAATGAATCCCTCTCTAACTCTTCCAGAAGCCTCAAATGAATCTCTAACTCTTCCTGAATGCCCGGAATGAATCCCTCTTCTAACTCCTAACCTCGAAGCCCGGAATGAATCCCTCTCTAAATCTTCCTGAAGCCTCAATGAATCCCTCTAACTCTTCCTGAAGCCTCAAATGAATCCCTCTCTAACTCTTCCTGCAGCACGGAATGAATCCCTCTCTAACTCTTCCTGAAGCGTCGAATGAATCTCTAACTCTTCCTGAAGCCTAGAATGAATCCCTCTCTAACTCTTCCTGAAGCCTCGAAGGAAACTCTAACTCTTCCTGAAGACTCGAATGAATCCCTCTAACTCTTCCTGAAGCCTCGAAAGAATCTCTAACTCTTCCTGAAGCCTCGAATGAATCTCTAACTCTTCCTGAAGCCTCGAATGAATCTCTAACTCTTCCTGAAGCCCTCAAATAAATCCCTCTCTAAATCTTCCTGAAGCCTCGAATAATCTCTACCTCTTCTGAACTACTCTTCCTGAAGCCCGGAATGAATCCCTCTCAACTCATCTGAAGCCTCGAATGAATCTCTAACTCTTCCTGAACTCGAAGAATCTCTAACACTTCTGAAGCCCCTCGATGAATCTCTAACTCTTGAAGCCTCGAATGAATCTCTAACTCTTCCTGAAGCCTCGAATGAATCTCTAACTCTTCCTGAAGCCTAGAATGAATCCCTCTCTAATTCTTCCTGAAGCCTCGAATAAATCTCTACCTCTTCCTGAAGCCTCGAATGAATCTCTAACTCTTCCTGAAGCGTCAGTTAAATCCCTCTCTAACTCTTCCTGAAGCCTCGAATGAATCTCTAACTCTTCCTGAAGCCTCAATTAAATCCCTCTCTAACTCTTCCTGAAGCCTCGAATGAATCTCTAACTCTTCCTGAAGCCTCAAATAAATCCCTCTCTAACTCTTCCTGAAGCCTCGAATGAATCTCTAACTCTTCCTGAAGCCCGGACTGAATCCCTTTCTAACTCTTCCTGAAGCCTAAGATTAATTTCTAACTCTTCTTGAAGCCTCAAATAAATCCTCTCTAAATCTTCCTGAAGCCTCAAATGAATCTAACTCTTCTTAAAGCCTCAAATGAATCTCTCTCTAGCTCTTGCTGAAGCCGCAAATGAATCCCTCTAACTCTTCCTGAAGCCTCAAATGAATCCCTCTAACTCTTCCTGAAGCCTCAAATGAATCCCTCTCTAACTCTTCCTGAAGCATAGAATGAATCCCTCTCTAACTCTTCCTGGAGTGTTGAATGAATCTCTAACTATTCCTGAGGCCTCGAATGAATATCTAACTCTTCCTGAAGCCTCAAATAAATCTCTCTCTAACTCTTCCTGAAGCCTCGAATAAATCTCTACCTCTTCCTGAAGCCTACAATGAATCCCTCTCTACCTCTTCCTGAAGCCTCGAATGAATCTCTAACTCTTCCTGAAGCCTAGAATGAATCTCTAACTCTTCCTGAAGCCTTGAATGAATCTCTAACTCTTCCTGAAGCCTCGAATGAATCTCTAACTCTTCCTGAAGCCTCGAATGAATCTCTAACTCTTCCTGAAGCCTAGAATGAATCTCTAACTCTTCCTGAAGCCTCGAATGAATCTCTAACTCGTCTTGAAGCACGGAATGAATCCCTCTCTAACTCTTCCTGGAGTGTCGAATGAATCTCTAACTATTCCTGAAGCCTCGAATGAATATCTAACTCTTCCTGAAGCCTCAAATAAATCCCTCTCTAACTCTTCCTGAAGCCTCGAATAAATCTCTAACTCTTCCTGAAGCCTCGAATGAATCTCTAACTCTTCCTGAAGCCTCGAATGAATATCTAACTCTTCCTGAAGCCTCAAATAAATCCCTCTCTAGCTCTTCCTGAAACCTCGAATAAATCTCTACCTCTTCCTGAAGCCTCGAATGAATCTCTAACTCTTCCTGAAGCCTCGAATGAATCTCTAACTCTTCCTGGAGTGTCGAATGAATCTCTAACTATTCCTGAAGCCTCGAATGAATATATAACTCTTCCTGAAGCCTCAAATAAATCCCTCTCTAACTCTTCCTGAAGCCTCGAATAAATCTCTAACTCTTCCTGAAGCCTCGAATGAATCTCTAACTCTTCCTGAAGCCTCGAATGAATCTCTAACTCTTCCTGAAGCCTCGAATGAATCTCTAACTCTTCCTGAAGCCCGGAATGAATCCCTCTCTAACTCTTCCTGAAGTCTAAGATGAATTTATAACGCTTCTTGAAGCTCGGAATGAATCCCTCTCTAAATCTTCCTGAAGCCTCAAATGAATCTAACTCTTCTTAAAGCCTCAAATGAATCTCTCTCAAGCTCTTCCTGAAGCCGCAAATGAATCCCTCTATCTCTTCCTGAAGCCTCAAATGAATCCCTCTCTAACTCTTCCTGAAGCCTAGAATGAATCCTTCTCTAACTCTTCCTGAAGCCCCGAATGAATCTCTAACTCTTCCTGAAGCCTAGAATGAATCTCTAAATCTTACTGAAGCCTCGAATGAATCTCTAACTCTTCCTGAAGCCTCGAATGAATCTCTAACTCTTCCTGAAGCCTAGAATGAATCTCTAACTCTTCATGAAGCCTAGAATGAATCCCTCTCTAACTCTTCCTGAAGCCTCGAATGAATCTCTAACTCTTCCTGAAGCCTAGAATGAATCTCTAACTCTTCCTGAAGCCTAGAATGAATCCTTCTCTATCTCTTCCTGAAGCCCCAAATGAATCTCTAACTCTTCCTGAAGCCTAGAATGAATCTCTAACTCTTCCTGAAGCATAGAATGAATCTCTAACTCTTCCTGAAGCCTAGAATGAATCCCTCTCTAACTCTTCCTGAAGCGTCAAATGAATCTCTAACTTTTCCTGAAGCCTAGAATGAATCTCTAACTCTTCCTAAAGCCTAGAATGCATCCCTCTCTACCTCTTCCTGAAGCCTCGAATGAATCTCTAACTCTTCCTGAAGCCTCGAATGAATCTCTAACTCTTCCTGAAGCCTCGAATGAATCTCTAACTCTTCCTGAAGCCTCGAATGAATCCCTCTCTACCGCTTCCTGAAGCCTCGAATGAATCTCTAACTCTTCCTGAAGCCTAGAATGAATCCCTCTCTAACTCTTCCTGAAGCCACGAATGAATCTCTAACTCTTCCTGAAGCCTCAAATAAATCCCTCTCTAACTCTTCCTGAAGCCTCGAATGAATCCCTCTCTAACTATTCCTGAAGCCTCGAATGAATCTCTAACTCTTCCTGAAGCCTCGAATGAATTTCTAACTCTTCCTGAAGCCTCGAATGAATCCCTCTCTATCTCTTCCTGAAGCCTCAAATGAATCTCTAACTCTTCCTGAAGCCTCAAATAAATCTCTAACTCTTCCTGAAGCCTCGAATGAATCCCTCTCTAACTCTTCCTGAAGCCTCGAATGATTCTCTAACTCTTCCTGAAGCCTCGAATGAATATCTAATTCTTCAAGAAGCCTCAAATAAATCCCTCTCTAACTCTTCCTGAAGCCTCGAATGAATCCCTCTCTAACTCTTCCTGAAGCCACGAATGAATCTCTAACTCTTCCTGAAGCCTCAAATAAATCTCTAACTCATCCTGAAGCCTCGAATGAATCTCTAACTCTTCCTGAAGCCTCAAATAAATCCCTCTCTAACTCTTCCTGAAGCCTCGAATGAATCCCTCTCTAACTCTTCCTGAAGCCTCGAATAAATCTCTACCTTTTCCTGAAGCCTCGAATGAATCCCTCTCTATCTCTTCCTGAAGCCTCAAATGAATCTCTAACTCTTCCTGAAGCCTCAAATGAATCTCTAACTCTTCCTGAAGCCTCGAATGAATCCCTCTCTAACTCTTCCTGAAGCCTCGAATGAATCTCTAACTCTTCCTGAAGCCTAGAATGAATATCTAATTCTTCCTGAAGCCTCAAATAAATCCCTCTCTAACTCTTCCTGAAGCCTCGAATGAATCCCACTCTAACTCTTCCTGAAGCCTCGAATAAATCTCTACCTCTTCCTGAAGCCTCGAATGAATCCCTCTCTATCTCTTCCTGAAGCCTCAAATGAATCTCTAACTCTTCCTGAAGCCTCAAATAAATCTCTAACTCTCCTGAAGCCTCGAATGAATCCCTCTCTAACTCTTCCTGAAGCCTCGAATGAATCTCTAACTCTTCCTGAAGCCTCGAATGAATATCTAATTCTTCATGAAGCCTCAAATAAATCCCTCTCTAATTCTTCCTGAAGCCTCGAATGAATCCCTCTCTAACTCTTCCTGAAGCCACGAATGAATCTCTAACTCTTCCTGAAGCCTCAAATAAATCTCTAACTCATCCTGAAGCCTCGAATGAATCTCTAACTCTTCCTGAAGCCTCAAATAAATCCCCCTCTAACTCTTCCTGAAGCCTCGAATGAATCCCTCTCTAACTCTTCCTGAAGCCTCGAATAAATCTCTACCTCTTCTTGAAGCCTCGAATGAATCCCTCTCTATCTCTTCCTGAAGCCTCAAATGAATCTCTAACTCTTCCTGAAGCCTCAAATAAATCTGTAACTCTTCCTGAAGCCTCGAATGAATCCCTCTCTAACTCTTCCTGAAGCCTCGAATGAATCTCTAACTCTTCCTGAAGCCTCGAATGAATATCTAATTCTTCCTGAAGCCTCAAATAAATCCCTCTCTAACTCTTCCTGAAGCCTCGAATGAATCCCTCTCTAACTCTTCCTGAAGCCACGAGTGAATCTCTAACTCTTCCTGAAGCCTCAAATAAATCTCTAACTCTTCCTGAAGCCTCGAATGAATCTCTAACTCATCCTGAAGCCTCGAATGAATATCTAACTCTTCCTGAAGCCTCAAATAAATCCCTCTCTAACTCTTCCTGAAGCCTAGAATGAACCCCTCTCTAACTCTTCCTGAAGCCTTGAATGAATCTCTAACTCTTCCTGAAGCCTAGAATGAATCTCTAACTCTTCCTGAAGCTAAATAATCCTCTCTAACTCTTGAAGCCTCAAATGAATCCCTCTCAACTCTTCCTGAAGCCTCGAATGAATCTCTAACTCTTCCTGAAGCTCAAATAAATCCCTCAACTCTTGAAGCCTCGAAGAATCTAACTCTTCCTGAAGCCTCGAATGAATCTCTAAATCTTCCTGAAGCTCAATAAATCCCTCTCTAACTCTTCCTGAATGCCTCGAATATCCATCATCTAACTCCTGAACCTCAAAATGAATCTTAACTCTTCCTGAAGCCTCAAATATCTATCTCTTCCTAAGCTCGAAATGAATCCCTCTCTAACTCTTCCTGAAGCCAATAAATCTCTACCTCTTCCGAAGCCTAAGAATCCCTCTAAACTCTTCCTGAAGCCTCGAATGAATCTCTAACTCTTCCTGAAGCCTCAAATAAATCTCTAACTCTTCCTGAAGCCTCAAATGAATCTCTAACTCTTCCTGAAGCCTCAAATAAATCTCTAACTCTTCCTGAAGCCTCGAATGAATCCCTCTCTAACTCTTCCTGAAGCCTCGAATAAATCTCTACCCTCTTGAAGCCTCGAATGAATCCCTCTCTAACTCTTCCTGAGCCTGAATGAATCTCAACTCTTCTGAAGCCTCAAATAAATCTACCTCTTCCTGAATCCCTAGAATGAATCCCTATCTATATCTTCCTGAAGCCATGAATGAATCTCTAACTCTTCCTGCAATTGCCTCAATAAATCTCTAACTTCCTGAAGCTCGAATATCTAACTCTTCCTGAAAGCCTCGAATGAATCTCTAATCTTCTGAAGCCCGAATGAATATCTAACTCTTCCTGAAGCCTCAAATATATCTATCTCCTTTGAAGCCTAGAATGATCTCTACCTTCCTGAAGCCTCGAATAAAATCTCTAACTCTTCCCGAAGCCTCGAATGAATCCCTCTCTACTCTTCCTGAAGCCCAAATGAATCTCTAAATATTCCTGAAGCCTCGAATGAACCCTCTAACTAACAGAACCTCAAATGAATCCTATCTAACTCTTCCTAAGCCTCAGATGAATCCTCTCTAAAATCTTTCTGAAATCAGATGAATTCCTCTCTAACTCTGAAGCAAATGAATCCCTCTCTAATCTTCCTGAAGCCTCGAATGAATACCTCTCTAACTCTTCCTAAAGCCTCGAATGAATCTCTAATCTTCCTGAAGCCTCGAATGGATCCTAACTCTTCTGAGGCCTCGAATGAATATCTAACTCTTTCCTAAGCTCAAATTATTCCCTCTCTACTCTTCCTAAGCCTAGAATGAAGCCCTCTCTAACTCTTCCTGAAGCCAGCGAATAAATCTCTACCTCTTCCCGAAAGCCTCAATGAATACCCTCTCTATCTCTTCGGAAGCCTCAAATGATCTCTAACTCTTCCTGAAGCCTCGAATGAATTCCCTCTGCTAACTACCAGAAGCCTCCAATGATCCCTATCTAACTCTTCCTAAGGCCTCAGATGAAATCCCTCTCTGAA
Source organism: Macrobrachium nipponense (assembly GCF_015104395.2). Lineage (NCBI taxonomy): Eukaryota > Metazoa > Arthropoda > Malacostraca > Decapoda > Palaemonidae > Macrobrachium > Macrobrachium nipponense. The sequence goes on from NC_061097.1 coordinate 29,339,958, forward strand.
ATCTTTCTGAAACCTCAGATATTCCTCTCTACTCTTCCTGAAGCTCAAATGATCCTCTCTAACTCTTCCTGAAGCCTCGAATGAATCCTCTCTAACTCTTCCTAAAGCCTGATGAAATCTCTACTCTTCCTGAAGCCTCAAATGGAATCCCTCACTAACTCTCGCCTGAAGCCCCGAATGAATCCCTCTCTAACTCTTCCTGAAGCCTCGAATGAATCTCTAATTCTTCCTGAAGCCTCGAATGAATCACTCTCTAACTATCCTGAAGTTTTTCCTAAGCAAATGAATCTCTAATTCTTCCTGAAGCCTCGAATGACTCCCTCTCTAACTCATCCGGAGGCCACCTCAAATGAATCCCTTTCTAACTCTTAATGAAGCCTCAAATGAATCTCTAACTCTTCCTGAAGCCTCGAATGAATTCCTCTCTAACGATTGCCTAATCATCATATATATATATATATATATATATATATATATATATATATATATATATATGTGTGTAATATATATATATATATAGATATAGTATATATATATATATATATATAATATATATATATATATTTATATGTATAAATACATATAAAATACATATACATATATATATATATATTATACTATATATATATATAATATATATACATATATACATATATATATATATATATATATATATATGTATATATGAATGACGTCTTCCAAAATTGTGGTTTTATTTATTTATTCCCCTTTGCAGTATATTAACAGGACTCGAGTGATGGTAAATAAACAAAGAGACATGAAAGACGACAGTAAAAAGATCAACATGTGAAAAAGTATGAAGTGTTTTAAGGAAACTGAGTGTTGATCAGATGGCATGAATACTGAATGAAAAAGAGGAAAGGGGGACTGAAGAACAAGAGTGATAAATTATTGCAAGATTGTAAAGCATCATGTGAGTTCCATAAAAGTGGCTTGTAAATTGCTAATGAATCTGGCACGCACTTCTATAACGTTTGTAAGACGAGGCATAACACGTAATGCCACAATTGTAAGACGCAAACATGTCCTGTTTTACTGTACGTAAGACTAGCACCTTTGACTTGAACTACAGAAGGATATTGATTATGTTAGCCTTGTGCTGACACGGGCTCTTGCTTTTCAGCAACCCGTAACATAAGAACTACAGAAGGATTCGTCTGTTCAATCAGTAAGATCTGTCCACAACTGAATCGAACACTGACCACTTATCAATGTTGTTTTATATAAGAAAAGTACATTTGAAATCTGAACAAAATAAAAAAAAAATTTTTACTGATATATAGGGAATAAAGCATTATTGAACTCGGGATACTTAGCCGATTTGCTTTTTTCCACGGAGCAAGAAGATAAATATTCAATGAAGTTTACAAATATCCAATTAAGTTTACAAATATACGAATATGGCCCATTAATATTCATTGTGCCATTTTTTTTTTTTTTACTTTAGTTTAACCAGACCACTGAGTTAATATTAACTCTCCTAGGGCTGGCCCGAAGGATTAGACACGACATTTAAAATCTGTATAAATTATTATTAAAAATAAATAAATATTTGTTATCTGGAATATATATTATCTAAACAATAAATATTTACTATCTGGAATATATTATAAATTACTATATATTATATTTTATCGTATAAATGATTAAATTTAAGGAATTTTAAAATATTAAAAAGTGAAAATTTGTCACTTTCTGATAATATTTCTTTAAAAGAATATCTTCTGAATAATATGTCTCTTTGGATTTTATATTTTGGACAGATTTTAAAAATATGTTTTACTGTTATTTGTACATTACATATTTCGCACATAGGTATAGGGGCATGGGGGTTACTCATTAGGTAACCATGTGTCAGTTTGGTGTGACCAATTCTTAGACGTGTCAATATTACTGAATTCTTGCGGCATTTCTGATAGGATGAAGGCCACGGGTCTACAGTTTCTTTTATTTCTCTTAATTTATTGGTAGGATGGTTTTCCCCCCAGTTATTTTGCCATTTTTTCTTAATAACCGACTTGCTGTGCCTAATATAATCTTCTAGTGGCAATAATTCTGCTGATATTGGGAGTGTTCTAGCCTCTTTTGCATAAGTGTCATTGCCTTCTAATCCTATATGAGATGGTATCCAACATAGAGTAACAGATATTTTTTGTCTTTCATTTCATGTAATATAGTCTAATTTCATTTACAATTTTGTTTTTTTGGAGTATAAGAGCTTATTGCAGTTATTGAACTTAGTGAATCGCTAAAGATGGTTACTTCACTAAACTGGTTTTCAGATATAGTTGTTAATGTTGTTTTTATTGCTAGTAATTCAGCAGGTAATACTGATGCTTTGCTTTGTAAGGAGACTTGGATCTTTATATTGTTTCCGTAAACAGCGAATCCAACTCCCATATCATCTTTGGAACCATCAGTATATATGTGATTAATATTGTGTATCTTGATATGTTCCAGAGCATATTGTTTCATAGCAAGGGGGTTATTCAATTTATTACTGGGTATTGTACACAATTTCCTACATATCTGGGGAGCACTTATCACCATGGGGGCATTATTTGCTAAAATTGTAAAATTTAATATTATAAAGGTCATTGTCATTAAATAATCTATTAGCTCTAACGGGGAATGAGGGATAATGTGTATTCCAGAAACAATCTGGATCTTTAAATAATCTTTGGTTTTTGCTGGACTATTTACAATTTTTAAAGCTCTGCACATTATTGTTATTTTGAATCTATAAGTAGTGGCATTTCTCCACTTTCTACAATCAACGATTGGACTGGTGATGATTTGAATGCTCCACTGGCTAAACGAAACCAAGATGATGCACTGGGTCTAGCATTTTGAGAGTTTGTCTCACTAGCAGAACTATAAATTGGACTGCCATATTCTAATATTGGTAGAACTGTAGCCTTATAAAGTTTCAATAATGTTTCTCTATCAGCACCCATGAAGTGTGGGCTAATTTTTTAATATATTTAAAGCTTTCAAGGTCTTTGCTTTGGTATGTTCACATGGGCCTTCCAGTTCAAATGATTGTCAAATATAAGCCTAAAAATTTGACTTCTGGATAAAAATTGGATGGGAGTGTTATTCATGGTAAGAGATATAACTTGATTTTTGAGCCAGCGCTGATCCTTATAAAATGTTATTGCTTGTGTTTTTTCAACAGAAAATTTAAATCCAACAGCTAATGCCCATTGTTCAATTTTAGCTATGGAGATATTTAAAATTCTTTGGATGTGGCGTAGGTTGTTTGAAGTGAAAAAATGGCAAAATCATCAACATATAAGCTGTTGTTTACATCTTTTGGAAGCATTTTAACAATATTATTGATTGCTAATGCAAATAATGTGCTGCTTAGTACGCTGCCTTGTGGGATACCTTCTTTTATTTCAAATGTTTCCTGATAATACCGTTTCCAATTTTAGTCTGGAATGTTCTTTCTGTTAGGAAATTTCGTATAAAAATTGGGGAGTTCACCCTTAGATTTATGTCATATAGAGATTTTAAGATTGAATATCCATGTTGATCATAAAGCCTTTTGAATGTCGAATAACACTGCGACAGTAATTTTCTTTGTACAAATCCTCTTTTGATTTGACTTCTTCTAGTGATGTTAATGAGTTTAATGTTGAATGATTTTTCCTACTTCCAGATTGAGTTGCTGCTAGAACTTTATTTTTCTCTAAATACCATATGAGTCTATTATTTACCATCTTTTCCATGAGTTTACAAAGACAAACTAGTTAGTGATATAGGTCTATAATTATTTACTGATGTTGGATCTTTGCCAGGTTGGGTATAGGAATTACAATAGCATGTTTCCATGCTTTGGGAAGTAGTTTCTTTTTCCATAAGTGATTATAAAATTTTAATAAGTATTCTTTGGCTTTAATGTTCAGATGTATAAGGAGTTCAAAAGAGATATTATCCTTTCCTGGGGCAGAGTTACTACAAGTTTTTTTAGCGCAGCATCAAATTCTTCTAATGTAAATGGGACATTGTAGTATAATTGTTGACTTGTTTCAATATTAATTATAGTTTCTCTTCATTCTTTTTCCTAATGCGAAAATGTTCATCTAAATTCAAGCTATTGCCTACTGATTCTAGGTGGCGACCTATTATATTTTATATATCTTTTAAATCATGAACTTTTTTCCCATTATGTAATATTGGGGATCTAGGTGATCGACTATATTTGCCATTAATTTTCCTAAATCTATCCACATTTGTTTAACAGTGTCACCGGAGAAGTCTGCGACGTAATTATGCCAAGATGATTTTCCTATTGCTAATAACTTTTTCCTGAATTGAGCAGATATTTTTATTCAATAAAGGTTTGATATAATCAATTCCATAGCTATTAATACTAACCCTTTCAATGTATATCTATTACTTTTATATAATTTGTTATATCTTTGGTTTGGTCTGTCTAATCGTCTACTCATCTTGTGCTTCAGTATGATAATATCTGAAAGTTCTCTAGACCACCATGGAACAGGATTTATTTTTGGCTTATAAGTTGTCATTGGTATTGATTTATTTCCAGAACTAATTACGAAATCTGTAAAATATTTATTAATTTCATTGTGATCATTGTTACTTTGGAAATGGGGAAACATTTTGGTAATTGAAATCATACTTTTCCCAATCAGCTTTTTTAAAATTAAATTTTGGTACAAATTGTTGATGATTATCTTCAAGACATGTGATTACGATTGGGTAGTGATCACTGGTATAAAGGTCATCCAGAGTATTCCATTCTAATCTGTCTACTAACGAAGTGGAACAAATAAGACAGGTCTACAGATGATAGGGTCCCATGAGTTTTTGAAAAGTAAGTTGGGATTTCATTTTCATTCAGACAACAGTAGTTGTAATTAAGTATTAGATTTTCTATGTCTTTACCTGCTCTATCTGCGTCGATGGTACTGGCATCCCATAAAGGGTGGTGAGCATTAAAATCACCTAAAACTAGAATTGGCTCATTGAATTGTGATAAAATATTTGATAATTGAGCCATATCATAATTTTCATTAGGTTGATTATATAGACTGCAGACTAAAATGCTAGTTTTGTTTATCATATGCAGGCGAATTGAAGATATTTGAAATGAATTATTGTTAACTGTAACTTTATCATAGGTTACACGATTATGAACATATATTGCTGTTCCTAACTTGCCTTCTCTGAAACGGAGGATGCCAGAAAGTAATTACATATTGATGGGATTGGATTATTAACGTGTGTACATATGCACATTGGTTCATGTTGCTTTAGGAGTCTTTGTATTTCAACCAAGTGCATTCGTGTTTTCAGACCGTTTATGTTCCATTGGATAATAGTATAATTGAATGGAACGAAAGTTAAAAGATTATTTTGTATAGTTGGTTTTATATATATATAAATTATATATTTTTTTAAACTACGGGTAATTATTCGCTTAATTAGCTTTAATTTTCTTTTTGGGTTTTTGACATTTCTGTGTTATCTTCTGATTCAGTGGTGAATTTAATTTCTTCTTGTTTGGCTAAGAAATTGTCTAACACTGCCTATTTTACTCTCACGATAGTACTGTAAGTGTCTAATACACATACAATCTTTGGTAGTAATTCTAGCTGGCTTGAGATGTTATCTTTTTTTAGCTAAGAAATTCCTTATCACGTTTATCAATTTTTCTTTATTTAAGGTTTCGTTTCTTTGCAATCTTGCAAAAAACATGTATGGCATCCACACCGTTCATGGTGAGATTCAGTTGGAGGTGTTACGCCTTCTGGGATACACTGCTGACATTCACAATTATCGTTTTGTCTTCCTTGGACTGATTGAAATTTGAAAATCTTTAAATTTTCTTGGAAAGACTGGCGAAGGGTTTAGTTCTTCAGATTTACTTTGAAAAAAACTATAGAAGAATTCATTGCTTGAAATTTACTTGGAAAGACTGGTGACGGACTTATTTCATCATTATTATCTAAATTAGGGGATGTTTTTTCCTGTTGATTTTAGGCATTTTCTTCTTCTGATGTCATTAGTATTAATTAGAGTTTTTTGGGGGGGGGAAATTATTTCTCTTTCTCGTTTTCTTTCTTCTTGTTTGTTCAGCATGATCTTCATTTCCAGTGTCTAGAGATGGCAATTCTTCATCTTTCATTAGTAACGTCATAAGGGTTGCTTATTATTGATACTGTATTGCTAGATTCTCCAAGAGATTTTTTGTTAATTTCTAAGTTTGATGACCTCGTTGTTTGTTTTTCATTAGTTTTTCCAGGTATTATAAAATGTTTCTTGGGCATTACTTTTTTCTACAGCGTCTCGATATGATTTATTTCTAGCAGGGTCCATTAAACCTCTTGAGTTTTAATTCTTGCTTTCCTTCTGGAATTGACATGTCAGACCTGCTTATTAATAGTTTTAATTCAGTGTTATATATGTAGAATGGGCAATATCTTTGATCTCGCATGATGGTCTTGCCACAATTACAACTTTGGGAACGCCACAGTTCCAGGTGGTTTCATGATCTTCTGAACCACAGAATGCACAAATTGGTTCAATTTCTACATTTGTTTTTTGTATGTCCATACTTAGAGCAATTTGTGCATTGAAGAGGCTTTGGTACATGGGGTAATACCTCTCTTCTCTGGCCTTCTATTTTAATATTAGGTGGAAGTGTCTGCCCTTCAAATTTAATTTTAGCTATTCTCAATTTTTTTCCCTGCTGTCTTTTATTTGGGATTTCATATACTTTTACGTTTTCAATATTAGGATATCTAATTTTAATGAGTTCAATAAAAATGTCTCATCTGGTAGGCCATCACAATCATTATTGGGTGGTAACATTACTGTTCCCTCAATGCTGTTCAACTTGCCATGTCTTTCGACTGTGACATTTATCCCATTCATATTATTAAGCATTTGATAATTTTCTGATTGAAGTTTTGTGGTAGCTTCCACTATCCATTCTTTTCTTGTTATAGATCTAAATGTCATTTCTTTGGTTGGGTACTGAGCTAATAAAATATTTTCAAATTTAGCAGCTGTCAGCTCGGTTTCTGTTTTAAAAAACTAAGTATCTTGGCCAAGTGCCATATCCAAATAAGAGTCAAAGTGTACTAATGTAGGATCTGCTCTGTATTTAGGTCGTCTGTTTCGAAAACTATTAATATTTTCCTTTTTTCATTTATTACTGGAGGAATTTCCTTTGTGGCATTAAGTATGGTTCCATAGTTATTATGTTTGATTTGGGTACGGATCTAGAATCATCGTTTACTTCTTTGTTTACACTTTCCTGAGCCAGTTCCAAGTCCATTCCAGGGTGGTCAACAATGGGGGCCAATGTATCATCCATAGATACGAGTACTGTAATTTTTCAGCCAGGTAGTCCTCCGCCCACCATATTCCTCAGTAAAAACGGAGCCCAAACAAGGGAGGGATGTGTCATGCAAACTTTAAGTTGCCACCCCTAGAGGCATACACCTGGTTATCACATGGCTCCCAGAACTTGAGGCGTCATCAGTCCGTCGAGATCAGACCCAGCTCTGGGGGCCATGTTTGACATAAGACTTTCCCCCTCCGCTCGGGCACGTCTGGTACTCGAATTCTACGGGTGGAGAGACATGTCAGTCCTCTTCACCCTCCATCAAATCAGAGGAGCAGTCAGAGCCGTAATCCAATGTAGGTCCAAGGTTGTCAACTAATGGTCACTCGTGATAGGGGAAGAAGTTAAGGATTGAAAATAGGAGAAGGCTCAAAAGTGGACCGCGAGCTTAGTCTGGATGCTCAGGAACTGCCTGTATAAGCATGGTTAGACCTGCCAGGGTAGAGCACTACTCCGCTACTGTAGCCCAGTTCATCCTTGCATCACACAAGCCCCACCACCACATCAAGGTGCCGGGCCACTGGTGGGGCCGGTGGTGTCCTGTCCTATAGAGTTGCAAGAACGCACGACCATGGTTAACTTTGGTCTTAAATAAATTAAAACTGCTGAGGCTACATGGCTACAATTTGGTATGTTTGATGACTGGAGGGTGGAAGATCAACATCCAATTTGCAACCCCGTAGCCTCAGTAGTTTTTAACATCTGGGGGCAGACAACAACAACAAAAAAGTGCGGACGGGACGGGCAAAGAGCCATCTCAGCAGTTTTCTTTTACAGAAAACTGAAAATAGAAAAAAAAAGTACGAAATTGTGGAATGAAAAAGTCGAAGAAAAAAATCCCAGAAAATCCCCACTGCCTCTTCCAGTGAAAATAACTTTTTTTTTTTTTTTTTTTTTTTGACCTCCGTTTCACGGTCTAGGTTAGGTATATACCCTAGACCGTGCCTCCGTTAAGTTTCCTTTTCTCTACCCCGAAAGGAGGAGGAGGAGGAGGAGGAAAGGTTCTTTTAGGAAAAATGCAACTGTCCTTTTCGGGATCCAGAGAACTGCCTGATTGTTCC
>NC_061097.1:29348923-29363923 GCF_015104395.2 Macrobrachium nipponense
GGAAGAAGCAATTCTATTTTACAACACTGATTTCGGTTTTGCGGTTACTAAGTCTAAAGACAGTCTCCCCAATTTCTCGTAAAATCATTAATTATACCAAGAAAATCTCCAAGAAAGTTGAACTTAAAGAAAGAGTCTTACAGTTTTTGGTTAAAAACTGCTAATCATACCAAGCAAATTTTTCAACATAGTTAAAACTATCTGGGAACGGGAAATCTTCCGAAATATTTCACTAATACTAAACTTAAGGGATACGAGAAACATGACAGAAACCAATACAAAGTAAATGCACGCTCTCTCTCTCTCTCTCTCTCTCTCTCTCTTCTCTCTCTCGTGCAATAACCCTTGAGGGATGTTTAGAAAAATATGACAGCAGTCTGTCTATAAAATGTTATGCATTCTCTCTCTCTCTCTCTCTCTCTCTCTCTCTCTCATCTCTCTCTCTCTCTCTCTCTCTCTCTGACGACATGTTATCTAAAACCGTTTAACAATTTACAGGAAATTTTTCCTCCCGACAAAAAACAAACAAACACCACATATTTGCGATACCATTCATAAGAGTAGCCAATTAAAAACCACCCACAAGCAAAGAAATATAAATGATCTGATAGAACAAACAAACAAAAGGAAAACACAGCTACAAAAAGCAAACAAAAAAGCAAACAAAAGGAAAATTTCCGGGGAGCGAATGTTTACCAACGAATGTAACTTTGGAATCTCCTGAAAATATAACGTGTAATCTGGAAATCTCACGGACAGGGAAGGGCAAATCCGACAACGCGCAGGAAATTGAATTTGCATTTGATACCTCCTGTAACAATAAGTTCCTGGCAAAGATAGATGTACGTGTGTGTTTATGTATGTATGTATGTATGTATGTATGTATATATATATATATATATATATATATATATATATATATATATATATATATATATTGTTACAAAGTGCCAAGTATCTGGGTTTACCATTCATCAATTGTTACTTCCCAAAAGCCAGACACCTGAACCCTCATCACAGGTATTAAACGACTGAATACTCTAAAGGCAACAGTGTATCCCTTAACAACTTACCAGTTTTGCAGAAAATCAGACTAAGTTCATCAAAGCACGTGTGAGGTAATCTTTGTAAAGTAATTAAATTAATCAAAGGGCATCACTCCATCAACAACTTTAAAAGTCTAAGTATTTCCCTTATTTAGAAGTCTAAGTACTTCCCTTGTTCTAAGTCACTTTAAGTAAATTGAAGGAAAACAGATTAATCACCACTCTATGTTTCTACCTATCATTAATATAATCAAATGCAAATATACTGGTTAGAAATAAAATACTTATAAAAATTTTTAAATACAAAAATTTATTACTAAACTCAAAATTTATAATGTGAAATTCACAATATCAGGGAAAATTGACTGTTACTTGAAAACAAAGAAAACTTTAATTAATTCTTGAATTAATTAAGTAAAACTTAAAACAAAATTAATTTATCACAAAATTCAAGAAAATTACTTCAATGAAATTCAAAAGTGTTAGGTAATAATTGAAAATTTGAAATTAATTCACAAGTGCTAAACAATAAAAAAAACTTGAAAAGAATTCTAAGTAATGCAAATTAATTCACAAGTGTTAAATTTAATTAAATGTGCACTAATTTAGCAATGAAAATAACTAAGTCAATTAAATTGTGAATGTAAATGAAAATACAGAAAAATGTGGACAGTATCAAAATAAAAGGCAACACTTTTCAACAAGAAAAAGAAAAAAATTCATAAAATGAAACAAACACAAAACACAAAAATTTGCAATGTGTAAAAGTGTAAACTCTTTTCACTCAAAAACCATCAGGTTTTTACCAAACCACTGTTCCTATCAGTTATTAGTTAACCACTGCTCCTATCCGTTATTAGTTAGTAGTTTCTTACCAAACCACCATAACCATTAGATATTAGTTTGCAACTAATAAAAATATAACACACTTTACCTTTTTGATATACCAATTTCTTTCTTTGCTGCAGGCTTGTTTCACTTTACCAAAATCCAGGCGCCGTTACAACAACAATGTTTGTTCAGATTCCCCAAAAACACTATTTTACACTAAATAAACTCTAAGAAATATCAAATATGAAATTCTCCAGTTACGAATGACCAATTTACGTTACGTTAATATAATCTCAAGAGAGAGAGAGAGAGAGAGAGAGAGAGAGAGAGAGAGAGAGAGAGAGAGAGAGAGACTACGCTAAATTCTTTTTACTTTGATATAAGAAGAAGAAAATCCGATAATTGTTACAATAGTTACAGTCAAAATCAGTTCACAAATATTGTCATTACAAACTCGATGATTATCGTTTTCCTCCGAAGGTCATGACGGATAACGTTTATCTCTTATATATTCTTCATACATTCTCATAAAATCCACTGTCTATATCCTTATAACCAAACAAAATTCGAATGAATCCCTCTCTAACACTTCCGAAGCCTCTAATGAATCCCTCGCTAACTCTTCCTGGAGCTCAAATAAATCTCAACTCTCTCTGACACCTCGAATGAATCCCTCTCTAACTCTTCCTGAAGTCTCAAATGAATCTCTAACTCTTCCTGGAGCCTAAAATGAATCCCTCTCTAACTCTTCCTGAAGCCTCGAATGAATCCCTATCTAACTCTTCCTGAATCCCTATATGAATCTCTAACTATTCTGAAGCATCGAATGTTATCCCTCTCTAACTCTACCTGAAGCCTCAAATGAATCCTTCTCTAACTTTTCCTGAAGCTAAAATGAATCTCTAACTCTTCTTGAAGCCCAGAATGGAATCCCTCTCTAAATCTTCCTGAAGCCTCAAATAAATTAAACTCTTCCTGAAGCCTCAAATGAATCCCTCTAACTCTTCCTGAAGCCTCAAATGAACCCTCTCTAACTCTTCCTGCAGCACGGAATGAATCCCTCTCTACTCTTCCTGAAGCGTCGAATGAATCTCTAACTCTTCCTGAAGCCTCGAATGAATCTCTAACTCTTCCTTAAGCCCGGAATGAATCCCTCTCTAACTCTTCTTGAAGCCCGGAATGAATCCCTCTCTAAATCTTCCTGAAGCCTCAAATGAATCTAACTCTTCTTAAAGCCTCAAATGAATCTCTCTCTAACTCTTCCTGAAGCACGGAATGAATCCCTCTCTAACTCTTCCTGAAGCCTCAAATGAATCTCTAACTCTTCCTGAAGCCTCGAATGAATCCCTCTCTAACTCTTCCTGAAGCCTCGAATGAATCCCTCTCTAACTCTTCCTGAAGCCTCGAATGAATCCCTCTCTAACTCTTCCTGAAACCTCGAAATGAATCCCCTCTCAACTCTTCCTGAAACCTCGAATGAATCCCTCTCTAACTCCTTCCTGAAGGCTCGAATGAATCCCTCTCTAAACTCTTCCTGAAACCTCATATGAATCTCTAACTATTTATGAAGCATCGAATGTATCCCTCTCTAACTCTACTGAAGCCTCGAATGAATCCCTCTCTAACTCTTCCGAAGCCTCGAGTGAATCCCTCTCTAACTCTTCCTGAAGCCTCGAATGTCCCTCTAATCTTCCTGAAACCTCGAATAAAAAAAAAAATCTCTAACTCTTCCTGAAACCTCGAATGAATCTCTAACTCTTCCTGAAACCTCGAATGAATCTCTAACTCTTCCTGAAACCTCGAATGAATCTCTAACTCTTCCTGAAACCTCGAATGAATCTCTAACTCTTCCTGAATCCTCATATGAATCTCTAACTATTACTGAAGCATCGAATGTATCCCTCTCTAACTCTACCTGAAGCCTCAAATGAATCCCTTTCTAACTCTTCCTGAAGCATAAAATGAATCTCTAACTCTTCTTGAAGCCCGGAATGAATCCCTCTCAAAATCTTCCTGAAGCCTCAAATGAATCCCTCTAACTCTTCCTGAAGCCTCAAATGAATCCCTCTCTAACTCTTCCTGCAGCACGGAATGAATCCCTCTCTAACTCTTCCTGAAGGCCTCTAATGAATCTCTAACTCTTCCTGAAGCCTTGAAATGAATCTCTAACTCTTCCTGAAGCCGGAATGAATCCCTCTCAAATAAATCTTTCTGAAGCCTCAAATAAATCTAACTCTTCTTAAAGCCTCAAAATGAATCTCTCTCTAACTCTTCCTGAAGCACGGAATGAATCCCTCTCTAACTCTTCTGAAGCCTCAAATGAAATCTCTAACTCTTTCCTGAAGCCTCGAATGAATCCTCTCTCAACCTAACTTCCTGCACCTCGAATGAATATCTAACTCTTCCTGAAGCCTCGAATGAATCCCTCTCTAACTCTTCCTGAAACCTCGAATGAATATCTAACTCTTCCTGAAGCCTCGAATGAAAATCTCTCTCAATAACTCTTCCTGAAACCTCGAATGAATATCTAACTCTTCCTGAAACCTCGAATGAATCTCTCTCTAACTCTTCCTGAAACCTCGAATGAATATCTAACTCTTCCTGAAACCTCGAATGAATCTCTAACTCTTCCTGAAGCCGAATGAATACCTAACTCTTCCTGAAGCCTCAAATAAATCCCTCTCTAACTCTTCCTGAAGCCTAGAATGATCCCCTCTCTAACTCTTCCTGAAGCCTCGAATGAATCTCTAACTCTTACTGAAGCCTCCAATGAATCCCTCTCTAACTCTTCCTGAAGCCTCGAAGAAATCTCTACCTCTTCCTGAAGCCCTCGAATGAATCCCTTTCTATCTCTTCCTGAAGCCTCGTAATGAATCCCTTCTCTCTGCCTCTTCCTGAAGCCTCGAATGAATCTCTCTCTAACTCTTCCTGAAGCCCACGGAATGAATCCCTCTCTAACTCACAATAAGGCCTCAATTAAATCAATCTCTAACGCTACCTGAAGCCTCGAATGAATCCCTCTCTAACTAACCTGAAGCCTCAAGTGAATCCCTATCTAACTCTTCCTGAAGCCTAAAATGAATCCCTCTCTAACTCTTCCTGAAGCCTCAAATGAATCCCTCTCTAACTCTTCCTGAACCCTCGAATGAATACCTCTCTAACTCTTCCTAAATCCTCGAATGAATCTCTAACTCTTCCTGAAGCCTCAGATGAATCTCTAACTCTCACTGAAGCCCCACCGAAATGAATTCCCGTCCTCTCTCAACTCTTCCTTTCCCTGAAAGCCCTCCAAATGGAAATTCTAAACCCCACTCCTTCTTAAAAAAGCCCCCTCAAAGATGAAATCTCTCTCACTAAGACTCTTTTTCCAACTCTTCCTGAAGCCGCAAATGAAATCTTAACTCTTACTTAAAAAGCCCGTCAAATGAAATCTGTCTCTCTAAACTATCTTTCCTGAAGCCCGCGCAAATGGAATCTAAACGCTTCTTCTTAAATAAAGCCTCAAAATTGGAAAATCTCATTCCATCTCTCTTAACTCCGTTCCTGAAGCACGGAATGAATCCCCTCTCTAACTCTTCCTGAAGCCTCAAATGAATCTCTAACTCTTCCTGAAGCCCTCGAATGAATCTCTAACTCTTCCTGAAAGCCTCTATGAATCTCTAACTCTGAAACCCCTCGAATGATTCCCTCTCTAACTCTTCCTGAAACCCTCGAGGAATCTCTAACTCTTCCTGAAACCCCTCGAGTAAATCCCTCTCTAACTCTTCCTGAAGCCTCGAATGAATCCCCATCTAAACTCTTCCTGAATCCTCATATGAATCTCTAACTATTACTGAAGCATCGAATGTATCCCTCTCTAACTCTACCTGAAGCCTCAAATGAATCCCTCTCTAACTCTTCCTGAAGCATAAAATTAATCTCAACTCTTCTTGAAGCCCGAAGAATCCCTCTCTAAATCTTCCTGAAGCCTCAAATGAATCCCTCTAACTCTTCCTGAAGCCTCAAATGAATCCCTCTCTAACTCTTCCTGCAGCAGGAATGAATCCTCTCTAACTCTTCCTGAAGCCTCAACTGAATCTCTAACTCTTCCTGAAGCTCGAATGAATCTCTAACTCTCCTGAAGCCCGGAATGAATCCTTCTCTAAATCTTCCTGAAGCTCAAATGAATCTAACTCTTCTTAAAGCCTCAAATGAATTCTCTCTAACTCTTCCTGAAGCCTCAAATGAATCCCTCTCTAACTCTTCCTGAAGCCTCGAATGAATCCCTCTCTAACCTCTCCGAAACCTCAAATGAATCTCTAACTCTCCCTGAAGCCTCGAATGAATCTCTAACTCTTCCTTAACCTCGAATGAATCCCTCTCTAACTCTTCCTGAAGCCTCAAATGAATCTCTAACTCTTCCTGAAGCCTCGATGAATCTCTCTTTAACTCTTCCTGAAACCTCAAAGAATCTCTAACTCTTCCTGAAACCTCGAATGAATCTCTAACTCTTCCTTAACGTCGAATGAATCTCTAACTCTTCCTGAAGCCTCGAATGAATCTCTCTCTAACTCTTCCTGAAACTCGAATGAATCTCTAACTCTTCCTGAAACCTCGAATGAATCTCTAACTCTTCCTGAAACCTCGAATGAATCTCTAACTCTTCCTGAAGCCGAATGAATATCTAACTCTTCCTGAAGCCTCAAATAAATCCCTCTCTAACTCTTCCTGAAGCCTAGAATGAATCCCTCTCTAACTCTTCCTGAAGCATCGAATGAATCTCTAATCTTCCTGAAGCCTAGAATGAATCCCTCTCTAACTCTTCCTGAAACCTCGAATAAATCTCTACCTCTTCCTGAAGCCTCAATGAATCCTCTCTATCTCTTCCTGAAGCCTCGAATGAAATCCCTCTCTGCCTCTTCTGAAGCCCGGAATGAATCTCTCTAACTCTCCTGAAGCCCGGAATGAATCCCTCTCTAACTCACAATAAGGCCTCAATTAAATCAATCTCTAACGTTACCTGAAGCCTCGAATGAATCCCTCTCTAACTAACCTGAAGCCTCAAGTGAATCCCTATCTAACTCTTCCTGAAGCCTCAAATGAATCCCTCTCTAACTCTTCCTGAAGCCTCAAATGAATCCTTCTCTAACTCTCCTGAACCCCTCGAATGAATACCTCTCTAACTCTTCCTAAATCCTCGAATGAATCTCTAACTCTTCCTGAAGCCTCAGATGAATCTCTAACTCTCGCTGAAGCCCCCGAATGAATCCCTCCTCTAACTCTTCCTGAAGCCTCAAATGAATCTCTAACTCTTCCTGAAGCTTCAAATGAATCTCTAACTATTCCTGAAGCCTCGAGTAAATCCCTCTCTAACTCTTCCTGAGGCCTCGAATGAATCCATCTCTAACTCTTCCTGAAGCCTCAAATGAATCTCTAATTCTTCCTGAAGCCTCGAATGAATCCCTCTCTAACTCATCCTGAAGCCTCAAAATGAATCTCTACCTCTTCCTGAAGCCTCGAATGACTCCCTCTAACTCATCCGGAGGCCTCAAATGATACCTTTCTAACTCTTAATGAAGCCTTAAATGAATATCTAACACTTCCTGAAGCCTCGAATGAATTCCTCTCTAAACGATTGCCTAATCATATAATATATGAGAGAGAGAGAGAGAGAGAGAGAGAGAGAGAGAGAGAGAGAGAGAGAGGGGCTGAACGAAGGTCGAGAAAGAAAATCATATGATTAAGGAAACAAGGACTACACGGAAGCAGATTTATTTCAAATCTGAAATACGGTTTGGTAATAACATAGATATCCAGAACACGAAAATAATAAAGTATTTGATAGTACAAGAGTGACGGTGACCAGTTAATTCCAGTCATTTAACGAACGCTGCCACTAACCATGGGAAATTGAGATAATCTTTGAATAAAAACATTTAATGCTTGATACATGCAGCATAAATACAATGTGTAAATATATATATATATATATATATATTATATATATATATATATTTAAAATATATCGTATATATATATATATATATATATAATATATTATATATCTAATATATATATATGTGTGTGTGTGTGTGTGCGTGTATATATATATATTAAGATGACAATACTAAAACTTCTGGCACCTCCGGGAAACGAAGGTTAAGCGAGAGATGAAAACAAAGCGAAAGGTCAGACCGTCCTAGATTGGGAAAAGGTAAACAGTGACGTGTTGTCTTGTGGTTCAAAGATATAAGGCCTACCAAAACTTTGGGGCTTTATACTAAATGAGTACAAATGTTAGTCACAGGATTGTGAGTAAAATTGGAGTGTATCAAGAAAAAAATAGGCTCCTGATATGAAGCCTATGTGGTCCTGAAATAGGAAGGAATGTGAATGAAAGAATATACTGTCTGGGAGACTTTGTTATTCCATTCATTTCTGTCAGTGGCATTACGGTGTAAGTTTGAATTGTTTTGTTTGTTTCTTTGGTTGAGTTTAAAGGAGAAAAAGTTTGCAACTTCGGCAACTTCGACCGATCTAGAACATACAGTTTCAGGCCAAAGGCCACCACTGGGACCTATGAGGTCATTCAGAGCTAAAAGGGAAGTTGACGATATAATGTTTTGAAAAGTATAACGGGAGGAAAACCTCGCAGTTGCACTACAAATGAATCATTGTTAGGAGAGGGTGGAAAGTAAGATGGAAGACAGAGAATATGAAAGGAGGTACAGTAAAAGGAAAGAAAGGAATTCCCAGCTAGGGGCCGAAGGCACGCTGTAAAGAACCTAAAGTAATGTCTACAGTGCATCGCATGAGGTGCACTGACGGCAATACCCCCTACGGAGTCGACCGAGTTAGATCCATATGTAAGAAATCCTCTCAGAGAATCGCTATTACCAACTGATAAGAGTTTACAACTACAAGAAAACGCGGTATATTTGCATAATAATAACGTGAGCAAAAAAGGCTTCATACAGCAGGAAAGAAAACTCTAAATAATCATCTAATTTAATGGAAAGGCACCAGTAAACAAAGCATAAAAATATCTTTATACAAAAAAGGAAAAAAGAATAAAGAATTACTCAAACTTTCTAAAAAAATGGCACAAAATTTTGCTAGTTTTCGAAAGCAGCACCACAGAATGTGGATAATGAATTATTACCCGAGAAAGGCGAGATGGACTTTCAACACTAACAGAGCACAAATATGACAACATTTAAAGACGATAATCCAGGTAAATCCCCTTTAAACAACTGAAGCAACTGTCACATCTTACGCAATACTAACTAAGTCTAGTAGGAAACAAAAACATCAGGATTAAACATGGAATCAAGAGGAAAGCAAAAAAAAAGGAAAAAAAAAAAAAAAAAAAAAAATAAAAAAAAAAAAAAAAGGTAATGCAAAAATTCCACCGACGTCTGAGTTTTTGAGGAAAAAACCTGGAGGGGGAGAAAAAAAAAGAGAGAAAAAACTGTCCCACTGGTGAACAAAGCAATTTCCCTCTGGAGAGACAGACCTTTAAAATTCAATCTACTTCGACAATGGCTCTGGCACTTCCCCATCCACTGAGGGGAGGAATTGGGGGAGACAAAATATACTCAATCACAGTTCCCAGGCTAAATTAATCAGCTTCATTGGATCCGATCAGTTTGCTGATAAAAGTCGGATATGATTTGCAGAGGGAAATGATCCTGGGAGAATTAGAACACCTACTGATCTCGTTTCTCGTCCTTTACTCATTCTCATTTATCTGCTGATCTCGTCATCCGTCGTTTCTGACACCTGATCTCATTGTTCGTCTTCCGTGAAGTTGAAATGACACAAAAGAGAACATACAACAGAGGATGACAAAAAGAGAAACATACAACAAAAGGATAAAAAAAAGAAAACAAAAGAATGAAAAGAAACACACAACTAAGGATAAAAAAAAAGGGAAACATAAACAAAAAATTAAAAAAGAGAAACATATAAACAAAAGGATGAAAAAAAAGAGAAACATACAACAAAAGGATGAAAAAAAAGAGAAACAAAGAAATGAGAAAAACATACAACAAAAGGATAAAAAATGAGAAAACATAAACAAAGAATGAAAAAAAAGAGAAACTAACAAAAGGATGAAAAAAAAAAGAGAAACGTGTAACAAAGGATGAAAAAAATAGAAACATACAACAAAGAATGGAAAAAAAGAAAAAACTACAAACAGAGCATGAAAAGAGAGAAAAACAAACATACAACAAACGAGGAAAAAACAGAAAAAAAAGAAACAAAGAATAAAAAAAGACAAACATACAACAAAGAATGAAAAAAACAAAAAAAAAAGAAACATTCAACAAAGAATGAAAAAAAAAAAGAGACAAACAACAAGGAATGAAAAAAAAAGAGCAACAAAGTATGAAAAAAAAGAGAAACATAAGCAAAGAATGAAAAAGTGAAACATGCAACTAAAAATGAAAAAAGAGAAGAAGCATACAAGAAGGAATGAAATAACAAAAGAAACATACAACATAGAAAACAAAGGTAATGAATAAAGAAAACGCTCCCTGCTCTGCTCGCCTGCCGTAATTTCTGCATCCCCGGGAATCACTCTTTGATTTTTTTCCTCTTTATTTTTTTTTTTTTTTTTTTTTGGGTGGGGTGGGGGGCGGGGGTGGGGGTGGGTGGGGACCCGTGCCCACATACACGAGTAAACCTAACATATAAAATACAGCAAAAACTTGCATGCCTTTATGGGCGTTTGCAATAATCTTAAAAATGCCTATCAATTTAATGTTAACGTAGAAAGTTGTTATTTATTATTATTTTTTTTTTGCATATCAAAAGGTATTTGCATTGCTTGAACAAGTTTAGTCTTATTGCATATTTTACACACACTCTCTCTTATATATATATATATATATATATATATATATATATATATATATATATATATATATATATTAATGTGTGTGTATGTAAGCAAACATTTCTTAATATAGCTTTACTGTACTATGTTTTTTCACTTTTACTTTTAAACAAAACTATTGCGTCATCTTGTTTTTACATCACAGGATACGACTAAATGATAAACGACCACGTGAAGTTTTTGTTTTTTTAAATCATCTGACAAACTGAGCATACTTAAACCCCAGAAGTCGCATTTCATTACCCGTACTGCAGACTTATCATGCACCAATCCGCTTTCGAAACTTATGACTAAGACCATGAAGCTAATCAGGCTTTTTTTATCTCTTACCTATTTGTGACTCTTCAGTGAAGCACAAAATAGTGTATTATTTCCTTTTCCATGGTTTTCTATTTTTTCCATTTTCTTCGTATATCTTCTCTTGCCAACTCTTGAAATTCCTTGTGGTTGGCTCAGCCAAAGCCGCTGAAGCTTGGAAAAGAAATCAAATTCCATTTCTTTATATATATGAAATATACAAAACGCTCATCGTGCCTCGTGTCAAACTGAATCACAAGAATTCTTACAGATATACAGTTATCTGATTTACAAGAATTCTTACAGATATACAGTCATTTGATTCCCTACTTGTCAGTATCGCCGCGTGATACAAAGTAGTTACAGTGATCTCACTATCTGCTTTCAACTGCGAAGGTTCCATTTTTCAATGCAAGAACACCTCTCCTTTCTTTCAGGAACATCTTTCGCCCGGGGCCCCTTTCTTGAAGGGAAAGGAAATTGCAGCTGCCCCTCCTCCTCCTCCCTCCTCCAGTCCAGCACCCTTAGGAAAAAACGGGGGGAAAAAAGTAAATGGGGGAAATGCTTGTTGGAAATGTCGAGGCCTGCATCCTTTGCAGCTGTCCTGAGCCTGTGTTTTTGTCTCTTTGGAAATCATAAAACTTTTTTTTGTTTTCCTTCGAACAGTCCGGGCAAATAGCCAGCAGCTTAACTTTGGGGATTTTCACTTCTGCATAGTAAGCCTGATAGTCACAACCGAAGCTGAAATCGTGGGTGGTTATTCTGCTAAAAATATTCATTCATATGTTAGATAGATTGTTGTTATATAAATCTCTACTGCCCACTGGACATACATTCTCTATTAAAAATTATTTCCTCGTCCTTGCGATGAAAACAATTACAAATATACAAAAAAATACTTTTAGTAGCACGAGTCTTAAAATAGAGAAACAAATCCACAGTTATGTATACGTATATAAATTCAAATCCACAGTTATGTATACGTATATAAATTCAAATCCACAGTTATGTATATGTATATGAATTTAAAGATAAATCCCTACAGATAGCTTTCGGGAATCGGACTCTCCTCTTTGAAAACGGGAATCGAACGCATTCCCGAAAGCTATCTGTGCAGATTTATCTTTAAATATATTTGCACACACATTACAGCGGATCTGTTTCTGCACAACATGCAGTTTTAAAAATGATGACTCGCAATCTATGATACAACACTGCATTTATCTTCCTCTTGTAGGTAGTACATCCGTCTGCGGCACGGCGGCCCTTTCTGTTCAAACGAAAATGAATCGCTTCCCGCGGACTCTCGTAACGGTCACCCGTAACGGCCAAATGAACGTAGTGAGTAGGTATAAGGGGGGTAAGGGGTAGGGTACGGGGAGTAGGCCATAGGAAGTCCGCAAGGCTTCGACACTTACTTGGGAATTCAACGGCGAGAAAGTAATTACTTTCATTCGCTTGTCTTCATGAAGAAGAATTGAAACTTTTTAGTGAAGCCCCGAATTGCTTGGGTGGAAGACCTCGGCACTTTATCCCCCCTACAGGACCCGTATCATTCTTGTAGTATTTTTCAGTATTCTCTCTTTTCACTGGGATTTTGTGGAGAATATTTTCCAAAGCGACAAATCAGTATGTCAGGTTCATCAGAATGAATCCAAATAAAAAAGGCACATTAATCTTTCCTACAAAGTTTGTTTGTTTGTTTGTTTGTATGGTGTTTTTACGCTACATGGAACCAGTGGTTATTCAGCAAAGGGACCAACGGATTGACGTGACTTCCGAACCACGTCGAGAGTGAACTTCTATCACCAGAAATACACATGTCTAACCCCCTCAGTGGAATGGCCGAGAATCGAATTTGCGGCCACCGAGGTGGCAGGCCAAGACCATAACAATCACGCCACTGAGGCGCTTTTCCTACATAGTGACCCCAAGTATTTTTAACTCGGTATGTATCCATGTATCCACCTTTGCGACGTGTTTAGTACAAAGCCCGTTTGGGGACGACAATAAAAACATAAACAAAAGACTTTAAATATCATAAAGATAATGGACCCCAAAGAAATTGTGAATTTTTCCCTGTGACTTTTTTCACTGACCTCCATAAATTAACCTGATTTTTTTTCCTGTGACTTTTTTTTTTCCTAGCCAAAATTGTGACTTTTTTGTGACTTTTTTTCCTTCTGATTTTATTTCCGGCCACCATCAAAATCTGTCTATAAGTTTTGATGCAACGCAGACCAAAAAATAAAAATTACTGGAGGAACAGGGATGTGCACTACTATTTCTAATTGGTTCCTTCCCATATGTAAAAAACAACCCAAGGGCCAAATTCAGTCTTAAAACGTAGGCAACGATTTCCATTACGAATGGAGTAAAATTAATTATTCACATCTTGATAGCCTCTGTTCCTGACAGAGGTGAGGACGATGAAAGGAAAGCCTTCTTTGATCTCTACATCCAATTCTGTACTAAAGGCACAGAAAGCCAATAAAGTGCTTCTTTTCATTGCCTTTAGGACTAATGTATAAAGTTCACTTCTTTCATTTTCCATAGTGGGAGAGCTCCTTCAGTGCACACAACTTTTAATCTTATGCTTTTTTAAGTTGCGAGGTTTATTGCAGGAAAAAAAAAAAAAAAAAAAAACCTCCTCCTTAGCTTCAGCTTTCTCTTGTAACCTGTGGTTTTAACCTTTCTTGGTCTTTGCACATCTGGTCTGACTCACAAACAATAAGTTATTCTCTTCTTAAGCGCTCAATGGCGTGGTCAGTATGGTTTTGGCGTACCACAGTGGTGGCCGCGAGTTCGATTATCGGGCATTCCACTGAAGGGTTGGAGATGTGTATTTCTGGTGATAGAAGTTCATTCTCGACGTGGTTTGGAAGTCACGTAAAGCCGTTGGTCCCGTTGCTGAATAACCACTGGTTCCAGGCAACGTAAAAACACCATACAAACAAACATTCTCTTCTTATTAACTGACATTCGTGCATCTTGTATATCTGCTAAAAACTGCTGTTTTTTTTCTCATCAAATTGAAAAGAGTTTCCAGTTAAAGAAAATCTAGTTTTCTGATTTAGACTCCTGTTGGAAAAAAAGAAAAAAACTCTGGCCTTTGCCAGCCAAGTCTCTAAGCGATTTAATCTTTCCGGCCTAATGGTTCTTTAACTGACTTCCCCTGCTCCCCTGGGAAAAGAAAACCCGACATTCTTCCGTCTCTCTTGAGATTAAAGAGCTCCAGCTCGTCTTCCACTGACACTCTTCATTGTTATTTCATTTTAAGTATATTCTTAAGTCAAGTCTGTAGGTTCTTGTTTCCTTCATGACGTCAGGTATCTGGGCTGGACTGTACTTCTGCGAAAATCTGTAGGAAATGTAAGACACCTTGCATTCACCATTCCTCTTGGAAGCAGTCACTATAGTTTTCTGCCCATCTTCCAAGAAAATTGACACCTCGTATACTTACGTCTTTCTTCTAGAACTACACTTGTTACTATAGTATACATTCACGACTGAACTGTCACTTTCTCAAACACCTTGGCCCTAAACTGCCTTCTCTTGAATCACTTTTACAAAACTGGGGGACTTAATTAATACCTGACCCGTTTAATACCTGGTATTTATCTGAAAACATAACAACCAAATTCATTCTATAGAGCCCTTGCCACATCCAGCCACCTAGGCGAAGTGAAGAACGTCGATTTCACGACTATTCTTACATTGACAAGTTCCTGCATTATCCTGTAGAAACTGGATTGACCACCATGATATCGTAGTGGCATAAGCGATGCCTTAAATTCTCCACAGGGGGAGGCGGGTGCTAAAATACTGGATTATGAAACAAACCCAGACGCATCTCCATCTTCGAGGTATTCTATACGAAATCAGAAAAACCACCAATGAAGCTCCGATACGAGGAATTATTATTTTTTTTTCTTACAAAAAATC
>NC_061097.1:29366423-29376423 GCF_015104395.2 Macrobrachium nipponense
CAGATTACATTCTACCTTTCCTATTTTTTTTACCTATTTTGTGCTTCCACCTTTTCTCTCATTCACCTCCTTTTTTTTATACAGGCATTTACTTGCACATGCCACATACTAATAACCAATGCATATCGCCGTTATTTCCACTTACTATAATAACCACACTCTTCTTAATACTACCTTTCAACTTTTTCCTTTCAAAAAATTTCTACAGCTTCTTAGCACAACGACCCATTAACCCTTTATCGCCTAAAAACATTACCAAATCCAAAGTCCCGTATGAAACCTTTACTCATCCTCCCCCCCCGAAAAAAATTACCTACTATGACCAACTTTGGCCAACTTTTGTACCAAACTACTCACCAATCCATCTTCTCACTCTACCTTGATTTTCCCAGGCAAACTTGCTGTAATGGGCAGAATATTACCTTTCCACTATATTTCCTAAAGAACGAATAATCAGGTATGTCTGATTCCTCAAAAACTATATGAATGGGGAAAACTGTTAGTGTGACGATGGTCATTAAAGTAATAGCAATTAAAATAAAAAAAACTATAAGATTACAATATTATTATTAAAAGTTTAACCAGACCACTCCACTGAACTGATTAACTCTCATAGGGCTGGCCCGAAGGATTAAAATGAAACGGTGTACCAGGTCCAGGCCACTGGCCAATTACTGGAACTAAATGAAAAATGACAATGAAATTTTAGAAATGTGCAAAAAAGGATATGCTTCCACACTGAAAACATGATACAAGATTATAGAGGGGAGTGAAGCCACAAGCTAAAAACCTAACAAGTCTTATGAGTGACGTCAAAAGAATCCGTAACGTCCCACGAAGGAAATAACCAAACAACATCATGGAGAAAGGAAGGAAGGTCTCCGGGAACCGACATTGGGAATGCTGAAAAAGTGATTCGGATTCGAGGTCTTAAGGAAAGTTAGTAAATGGCCGTCGAAGTTAAAGCAATAGGAACCAACGGGTATGGACTTCCGACAAGAAAAGATATAGATCCAGCACAATGGAAGACAGGGAGGAATATTGGACTTGTAGTCGTTGCGAACTTTGCCAGTTAAAGGACCAGATTTTTCCGTAGCAGGTAACTTGACCCGTTACCAGATTTCTCTGGGATTTTAGTGCAAAATGTAATGGCTCATACCAGAGAATATATATATATATATACTATCTATATAGAGTAGTATATATTATATATAAATATATCTATATAGTAATAATATATATAGATAATATATATATATATATAATAATATATTAATGGTATATATATATATTTATTTTTATATATTTGTATGGTAATACATATATATATTAATATAATACTATAATATATAATCTATATATATGATAATATTATTATTATTATATATATAGATTGTCTACATTGAATATATCTATATATCTCCATATATATATCTAAGATCTATAATACTAAAATATATATAACTAAAAAAAATAAATTATATAATAATATATGTAGTATTAAAATATATGTATATGTATCTTATATATATATATATATATTATAATCTAATAATAAAAAAATATATAATATATTATACATACATATATAGATAAATAAATGTATATGTAATATTATATATATATATATATATAATATATAATGTATATATACTATGTATACTATATATATAATATATACTATAATATAATAATAATATCTATATATATATATATATATCTAGGTAAGGATGTCTTATATTATATATATATATCTATATGTATCATACTTAATAGATATATGTATATACTCTAAATATATATAATATATATTTATCTATATACATAACATTATATAATAAAAAGAAAAAAAAATGTATATATATATATATATATTATAATATTATACTATATTATATATTTTGCTAATATATAATTATTATACCATGATATATATAATATATATTATATTATAATATATATTACTATATATAATGTAATTTTAATATATATATTATTTATTTATTATATATGTATACATATAATATTATATATATATATAATATATATATTATATATATATATTCATAAGATATATATATATGTATGTATACATTATATATATTACATATATATATATTATATATATATATTATATATTATATATAATATATAATATATATATCTGGTATATATATATATATTAATATCATAATATATATATATTATAGTATTATATATCTATATAATATGTAAATACATAATATACTATATATATATACTAATATAATACATACATAGTATATTAGATAAATCTTTTTAAATTTAAATTATAATATTATATAATATATTATATATATTAGATTATATATATGATATGTATATAAATATATATTATTAATATATATTATGTATATATACATTTTTTGATCTCTATTATGTATGTTATATATAGTATATGTATAACATATATGTATATATATCTATATAGTAGATATGATATTATACTTACTATATATGTAGATATTATATATATATATATGTATATATATAGCATATATATATATAATATATATGATATATACATATATATATATGGTAATATATATACCATTTATTTATCTATATATTGTATGTTAAATATATCTATTATATATATGTATAAACATATGTATATCTATTATGTATACATATTATATTGTATCATATTATATATATTATATATATATATATATAATATCTATAATATAATATATATACATACATATATAAACTATTCTATATAATAAATTATATATATATATATATAATATATCTTGTATTATATATATAATATATATATATATATAATATAATTTATATATTATATATATTCTAATTACTTGGTAATGAGTCATTGTGTTTTTTACTAAAATCCCAGAAGAAATCTGTAACGGGATCAAGTTACCTGCTACGGAAAAAATCTGGTCCTTTAACTGGCAAAGTTCGCAACGACTACAAGTCCAATATTCCTCCTGGCTTCCACTGTGCTGGATCTATATCTTTTCTTATATATATATATATATATATATATATATATATATATATATATATATATATATATGTATATATGTATATAGATTTATGTATATAGATATATATATATATATATATATATATATATTATATATATATATTATATATATATCAGCATCAAATAGGGAAGCTAAGAATTTTAAAAGGTCCATGTATGTAAGGTTTTAGTGACGTCAATGCACCTCACGTGGTGCACTGTAGGCATTACTGAACGACGTTTGCAGCGTCCCTTCGACCCCCAGCTACGCCCACGTTTTAGCCTCGACTTTGCCTCCATTCCCACTTCCTTTCTTTGCTCTTGCTGTCCAACTTCTTCAACTTCTACTTCAATGGTTTTTTTCTAAGTTAAATATGTCTTAGTTGAACCAGACCACTGAGCTTATTAACACCTCTCCTAGGGCTGGCCAGAAGGATTAGGTATTTTTTACGTGGGTAGGAATCAACGGGACCGACCGGTTATTGTGGGATCCGAACCACATTATATTCGAGAAACGAACTGCTAATCACCAGGAACAAATTCCTCTGATTCCTTGTTGGCAGAGCGGGAGTCGAACTCGAGACTACCGAATCGGTAGGCGAGCAAGTAACCACTCGTCCAACGAGGAACTAAAAATCATCTTTAAAAGATGACGGACATGAAGACCTTAGCACCAACAATTGAAGCGTTGTCTACCACGGGGAATGACTTAGGTTCGCCCACCATGATTCGTAGAGGAACCCCAATGGTGCTGTGCAGTAAGGGTTGTTTTCTTTCTGATTTTTTTTGGGGGGGCTGGGGAAGGGGGCGAGGGGGTTGAAGGTGAACTTAAGAGCAATAGGGATGTGAATCACGTGATGCAGGAAAAGGAAATTTTATTGATGAAACGCCCATTATTCATGTAATTAGTATTCATAAGTTAACATACAGTTGTTCATAATTATACAAATGGAATCAGAGGGAGTCTGGACTGAGAGCGAGAGAAGAGAGAGGAAG
The DNA here is from genome assembly GCF_015104395.2 of Macrobrachium nipponense. NCBI lineage: Eukaryota > Metazoa > Arthropoda > Malacostraca > Decapoda > Palaemonidae > Macrobrachium > Macrobrachium nipponense. Next base: position 29,370,451 of record NC_061097.1, read on the forward strand.
GAGGAAGAGGAGGGTAGAGAGAGAGAGAGGCGAGAGAGGAGAGAGAGAGAGAGAGACCGAGAGAATCACAAATCACTCAGAACCTGTTCGTTTCCTTTATCCATCAATCATCTTTCGTTTCCATCATCAAAGTCATCCCATTACATTGGAGAAATAATTACAGCAAAGAAACTTCTAATGAATGGAACTTAAACAAAAAAACAAAAAAAAAAAAAAAAACAAATCACACAAACCAAATTGCACCAACACGAAATAACCTTGCGAACAGAGAAACACATCTTAAAACATTTAGCAAAAAGATTTTATAGCAAAAAGACGTAGCAAAAGTTTAGGAAATAAAGAAAGGCTAAAAAAATAAACCATTCACCCAAAAACCATCCAATTTTTCTCTCGTTCCGAACAAGGTTTTAGGTTCGTGCGCAAGTCCGATTTTTCCCAAGGCAGCATTGAAGGACAATTGGCCCCGGGGATTTCTTGTCTGGCTATTTTTGTAGGAAACGGGATGGGATATTCCTTTTTGCCAGAGTTCAGTTCAGCTGAGACCAGTTGCAAAACACCAGATCAAAAAATGGAAATAACGAAGCATAACTCAGTGAATGCGACAAGAAATATTCGTCCAATCTTTCCGAGGTTGTTCCTTAATTGAGAAGCAGAAAAACACGAAAGTTCGATGAATCATTTCGTTTAAAAGGCGATGAGTGGTCACGAATTAACTGCATCAAACAAATGTGTTGATACTTTCTATCTGGGGAGGGCAGAGTTGAAAGCGAAATCAAAAGAGATGATGAAAGTTGAGTTCGTGTAAAGATTAGAAATATTAAAAAAGATGACTTTCAAATTTGCGTTTAGACCCCCCCTGATTGCTATCTACTTGATGGTTATATTGTTGTTTGTTTGTACTCTGCATTTCCAAGTAACTCATTGTATTCCATGTAAGCGGATTGGCAAAAGTTATTTAGCGAGACTAAGACACAAAAGACCTGAGAATATTATTATGCTTTCCAGGTTGTAAATAGCCTAACTTTGCTATGCTTTCAATGGAGGCATTTAGTATGAAGCTACAATAGCATCATTGATTTCTGGGCCAAAATCCGCGAAACAATTATAAAAGCTACAGCTATCGGCGACATAGGGCTACCTAATTTCGTTCTTAGCAATCGAGGGGTATCTAATTTTCTAAGTTCTCCATATCACTTAATATGGAATTTGAAGGGAAATGGAAGTTTTCTCATGATGACTACAATGCAATGCGTAGGAGCGTTCAATAAAAAAAGTATTATTTTAACAGCACTGGAACTTTGAATGCCATTAAATGCAGAATTGCGCGTACTTTCAAAATTACCAACTAAATCAATCTGGCTTATTAAGGTTACCACACAAATTCTTTATTAATGTAGTCTAGTTAATATTTAAATAAAATACAGGTCATAACGAATATCTCCAAACGCCGCCAAGAGAGCTGTGCCTTTGGACAGTTGGTGGAATGGGTCACATCCGTGACGAAAACTCAAGACTAAAAGAGATTAGGTAACTGAGCTGAATTGAATTGAATATAGAATTTAAGCCAAAGGTCAAGAAGCACTGGGACCTATGAGGTCATTCAGAGCCGAAATGGAAATTGACAGTGAAAAGTTCGAAAGGTGTAAACAGGAGGAAAACCTCTCAGTTGCACTATGAATCAATTGTTAGGAGAGGGTGGAAAGTAAGATGAAGAAATAGAATATGAAACGAGGTACAGTAAAATGAACGAAAGTGGTTGGTTGCAGCTAGGGGCCGAAGGCACACTGCAAAGAACCTTAAGTAACGCCTACGGTGCACCGCATGAGGTCCACTGACGGCACTACCCCCCTACTGGGGGAGATTAGGTAACTCAACCTTTATAGGGTAAAGTGAGAGTAGAAGCTTTTCGTTCTGTTTTCGTCTCCTAATTCGATTTGGGTCCAATAATTTACCACAAAAAAAATATCTTTTCCTGTTTTTTGAAAGCATGCTTTCTAATTTTCCCGCAAAATATTGATAACTGACAGAAATCCTTGAAAAACTAAGATAATTTGGTCATATTTGTTACTCAATGAAAGGTTAGCAGGTTAAACAGGTATGCAACCAGAGAAACCGTTTGCGTGAATGCAAAGTTACTCTACATATCTACGATTGACGGAAGCCTCAAAATACAATGGAACCAACTGTCATGTCCTCACTGAGTCAGCCTGAAGAAACTCATTCACAACAACCAAGTTAACTGGATCGATCATATTTTTCTAACTGGAATAATGTTATCATAACACCTAAACTATATTGTATCTCAATTATATAATTTTACAGGTAAGGTTTTAGATATGGTTCCAATGATAGCAGAAGGGGCTTCCTTCCTCCAAATAACTTTTCATTTCATTTCTTAATTGATTGATTTATTTATTTATTCATTTATTTATTTATTTATGTTTGTTTTAATCCACATTTGTGCATCTCTCTCCTTCATTCTCTTAACAGATTGTCTGTGAAATTCTTTAAAGATTAAGGCTTGCACGTGTTGCTCCCAAATGTGTCACATGGAAATTACACAAGTTGGCGAAGGATTCCTGTATAAAGTCAATCTACATGCATACTAATGCGGACCTTATTTTCCCATTTAAGATCATGAGAAAGTGATGACATCAAATACAACACATTCATATGTTTATAGTGCACATAACATTATTTCTTCACACGTTCCAACGATGAAAAGGTCTCAGACGCATCAAAAATGCAATTAGCAATTAACCACAGCCGAGGAAGATCCGTAACATAAAACTTTTACTTAGCCATTTTTCGTCCCAAACAGAGAAATATAATACCCGTTTTCCTCGCCGGTGGTGGTGGTGGGCGAGCAGGGGCTCCCTTTTCCGCCTGGAAGATTTGCAAAGATTAAAATATGAATGGAAAGCTATCTTTCGACCGCATCGCTTTTTCCTAAAACGGGGACCAACTTCGATGAGCTTTTCAAACCAAAAGGAGACTTTTTGAAAAAAAGCTTCACTCGAGGTCGTCTTCTCGAGTGGTAAAAACATTGTCTCCAAGGACGGACGTCACATGCGGATCTTGATGATACAAGAGAAGGAGTTAAAACGCGAGAATAAAAGCGCTGGAGGGTGAAAGTGGAATTAAAATACGAGGGAAAAACCACTGGGTAGGTGGATGATGAATGATGAAGATGAATATTAAATATTCTAGAAGGGAGGAAGTGTGGGAAATCAAGATTAATTTTTCAAAACCACAGACAAAGAATGGAAGATGAAAATACAGATGGACAGATAGACAGACAGGCGCAACGGTTTGGAGGTACAGCGTAACTAGCGGATATGCTTCGATCTAGAAGAATGTGTATTTAACAGAATACAAGCGTAAAAATTAATGGTATCCATTCAGCTCTTTTTTCACAGCTCTAGCTGAGTTACTGGTACCCTCTTGACAGACCAAGTCTCTCCTGCAGCTGCTAATTTTCCTCAATGAAATCTACGAAGAATGAGAGTACTCCTCCACGTCACGGGAGAAAGTGTACCTCAGCGAAGAGTAAATGAAATACTCTGGTTAAACAGATTAACAAAAACTGCCTTTATGTTTCAAAATGGAAAGAAAATCTCTTTCCAGCGAATACTAAATCCTTAACAAAGAGTTTAGGCCAAAGGCCAAACACCGGGACCTATGAGGTCATTCAGCGCTGGAAAGCAAATTGAGAGTAGGTAGGTTTGAAAGGTGTAACAGAAGGAAAACCTCAAAGCAGTTACGCATAACGTTCGGAGAAGGTGGATAGGTAGATGGAAGAAAAGTGATATGAAATGAGGTGCAGTAAAAGGAATGAAAGGGGTTGCAGCTCGGGGACAAGGGAACGCTGCAAAGAACCTTTAGTAATACCCACAGTGCAAACCGGGTGAGTGCACTGACGGCACTTTCCCCCTCAGGAGGATAATGTTTGTATGTTTTAAAATAGAAAAGAGAATCTCTTTCCAGTGAATTATAAATCCTTAACAAAGACTTGACCTTGATTACTCTTATCCTATTTTAGGATCTGCTTCTTTCTTTTTATTTCAGTTAATAATAAACACTATCCTCACTGGCTACTGTTTTTTTGTATTTCTATTTCCAGACATTCCAGTACCTTTGAACCTGCCATCTGCCATTTTGTTGTCTTTGGCCTCCTGTGATAATTCTCTACTTGAAGGAAAAGCGCATTTCGTGCATCACTGAAGACCAGCGACGAATCTGGCCTGGAATCTGTTTCATTTGACATAGCTCCTGTTCTTTGTAGTAATTTTTTTTTTTTTACTTGATCCTTTTTATTCCTGCTGCTTCAGTTCCTCACTGGACGAGTGGGTTGCGTACTCGCCTATCAATCGAGTAGTCGGAGTTTGCTCCCCAGGATGTTGCCAGTGCGGAACCAAAAGAATTCATTTCTGGTGATTAAAAATTCATTCTCGATATAATGTGGTTCGAACCCCACGATAGGCTGTAGGTCCCGTTGCTGATTAACCAATTGGTTCCTAGCCATGTAACAAAATCTAATCCTTCTGGTCAGCCCTAGGAGAGCTGTTAATCAGCTCAGTGGTCTGGTTAAATGAGATATATATACTTAACTTTTACTCCTTCGGTTACTTCTTCTCTTGAAAACATTAATTTTTTTACCTTTATTATAAAAAAATGTACAGAATTTTATGAACGTTGACTGACATTACCAAAAATTAACATATATGATTATATCCTACGTTTGGGTTGAGTGAATATTTTTTAGCACGTACATGTTACAAATAATCTATGTATTTCAATATTAATATTTATCAGTATATAACGATGTTTTATCCTTGATCTCATAAACCGTCTAATACCATCGTTTTCATCTTTTATTCCTGCCTTGTAGGTTAACCGAACCCCCGACAAAACGGACACAAATCAAAATTACAACAGTGTTCCTCCTGACCTTTTTTGAATGTGCTTCAAAATCCAATTTTAAAATGAACTGGGTCAAGGTTTTCAATAAAAGAAAAAAAAAAAGACCGGCGGTTTAACCCCTTCCAGACATTCATTGCTCTACTGATTTCATATCTCTTATTGCTGTCGTATCCGAAACTTTGACCCATTTTTCATTTGATTGCACTTTTAAGTCATTTATTTTAAATGGCTTCCACTACCGTGAAATTTAATGTCTAGAAAAGATTATTTACGTGCAGTAACAAAATTGTTAATTTTCTTGACATTTTATTCCTAGTTAAGTCCAAACTTGTTTGGTAGGTTTAGTAAGAGATTATTTTTGTGACATAAAAATAATACAAGAATCGTGGAACATTTCAAAAAGGAAGAAGCAACTATTTTACAACACTGATTTCGGTTTTACGGTTCCTAAGTCTAAGTCTACAGATAGTCACCCAGTTTCTCGTAAAATCACTAATTATACCAAAAAATTTCCAAGATAGTTGAACTTAAAGAAAGAGTCTTACAGTTATTGGTGAAACTGCTAATTATGCACAGAAATTTTTCAAGATAGTTGTTTGAAACTACTACTGGGGGGGGAGCTGGAAATCTTCCGAAACATTTCACTAATACTAAACTTAAGGATACCGAGAAACATGACGGCAACCAACGCAAAGTAAATGCGCTCTCTCTCTCTCTCTCTCTCTCTCTCTCTCTCTCTCTCGTGCAATAACCCTTGAGGGATGTCGAGAAAAATATGACAGCAATCTATAAAATATTTATGCATTCATTCTCTCTCTCTTCTCTCTCTCTCTCTCTCTCTCTCTCTCTCTCTTGACAAATTGTTATTTAAACCGTTTAACAATTTACAGGATATTTGTCCTCCCGACACAAAAAACAAACAAACGCCACATATATGCGATACTATCCATAAGAGAAGCCATTAAAAACCACCCACAACAAGCAAAGAGACATAAATGATCTGATAGAACAAACAAAAGGAAACGCAGCTGAAAAAACCAACAAAAGCAA
>NC_061097.1:29386423-29398923 GCF_015104395.2 Macrobrachium nipponense
TTTTGGAGAGCTTCACGAAGACATGGAGTGAGGAGATTTCGAGGACGGAGGAAGGTGCGACCCATGAAACTTTGGCTTGATCATCTTGCCTCTATAGCATTTGGAAGACGAACATTTTATGGATAGGACAATTGACCGAGCGGCGACATAACGGCAACCTTCCCGAAAAAGTACATGAATTCGCTGCCATGGGAATCGGTCAAGAGTTGTGGCCCACCCGGGAAGCACACTGAGAAATCTACGCTTCTCTCGAAGGGAATGTTTTTTTTCTTAAATTGCGAAATACGGCATAATTGAAGCGCTTTTTCGGGAAGTGGCCGCGTTCTGAGAGAGGTGGCCGCTATGGTCATTTACTTTAAGTCAGTCGAGAGTTTTTATGCAAGCTTAATATGACTACTCTGTTCCTTTGATTGATTTGTGCGCACTAAGGTTTAAATCGTGGTCGCCAATACGTCGATAAAAATTAAAGTGTAGGACTCGATCACTATAATTACCGTTTTGTTTGTTTGTATGGTGTTTTTACGTTGCATGGAACCAGTGGTTATTCAGCAACGGGACCAACGGCTTTACGTGACTTCCGAACCACGTCGAGAGTGAACTTCCTATCACCATAAATACACATCTCTCACTCCTCAATGGAATGGCCGAGAATCGAACTCGCGACCACCGAAGTGGGACGTCAACACCATACCAACCACGACACTGAGGCGCTTAATTACCGTTTTACTTTTGCTTGTTGTTTACAAACCATCAATATTTAGTTTTTTTTTTCTAGGAAGTTTAACTACGTAACATAATTAATTCTTTGTATAGTCACTACCTTTCACTTACGAAATTAACTCAACAACAATTCAACTGCTGTACAATTAAACATGACCATAATAGACCATTCGTCCTTGCTACCTTCTCGCCTCTGAGTTTGCCTTCCCTTTGTGTCAAAAATAAATAATGACTTATTCAGTCTTGCTCTACATCCTTCTGTGCCAGTGAGTTCTCGTTTCGTGGTTTTTGGCTTTTCGTTAGCTTTTTTTTTTTTTTTTTTTTTTTTTTTTTTTTTTTTCTTTTTCACTTTTGTAATTATATACAGAAATATTAATTCTTAGGATTAATGTTAAATACTTTTTCCCGTCTTTAGTAATGATACAATTCACTCAGATGTTCACTTGTGGTTTTTTTGTGTTAATATTCCAGTTTCTTTTCATTGTATTCCTTCTCTCCTCAAAGCGTCATTATGCTTAGCAGCTTTGTTCTTTGTTAATCTCGTGTTCAATTGTTTACCATTTTGTTTTTCATCTACAATTCGAAGTTTATTGATATACTGGATTATTATTTATCTATATAATTTTCTAAAGTATAATTTACTACTGTGCCCCATTTTAGTGTGATCCCTAAAGTGTATAGAATTTTCATTTTTCCCTGTTTTTAGCCCTGAAGATGATGGGATTTGTATCCAGGAACTTTGGTGATGGATGGATATAAATAAAGTTGTAACTGAAAATCCTGAAGTTTCTCCTGGCCATACTGTTCCTATTAATACATTTGTGTGTGTGTGTGTGAAGAGGCCTCTTTGTTATTCGCGATGAAGGAAGAGTCATTAATTCATTTTCGCCCACTCTTCATTAGACTCCCATCTCCGAGAAATGTCCCCACCAATGCAACTCTCGTCGCTAAAGAACGAACTAAAAGATCTTTATATACTACTTCTCAAGGACCCTTCAAGAGAAGGTAATCAAATATTCGAATCTATTCATCACCCAAAATTGCCAATTCCTATGCGAAAAGGAGAGCTGACAGCGCGTTTCGGCCGAGAGCGAGTTATGGGTTAGAGTTCGTGATTGCAATATCATTCTATTATGGAAAATAAAGTTGATATACAAAGACTCTACTTTTAAAAAGGCTCCTACTCTTGCAACGTTCAATCTTCTTGAAAACGTCTGGGCATTGCTTAGTCATTGCTAAAGAGCAACACTGCTTTATTTTTTCAATAAAATTTATCTATCTCTGAAATATCTAAAACGATTATCCTTCAAGAATTTATTGCATTCATTATTGTACAATTTAGGTCAGGGATAGGTAATGAACAGTTTTCGAATATTATATACATTATATCCATAAGTGATTTTACACATTTGCATATAAATAACACTGTTTATTGTTTGTATTACTGAAAGAATCAGAACGCAAATACTAGTTTGTTCGAACTATCACTGAACTTTACAGTCCTTATAATAATACGTACAATAACACTTTATAATAAGTATAATACGGTTATTTTCCAATAGCCATTTTCATCGGATCTTCAAGAAATTCAGAAGGAAGGTACCCCTATGGTAACCCCAATTACTTGACTAAAACGATTTCATGAGGTCACAAAAACGGGCATAAATCGGAAAAAATCGGGGTTACCGATTTTCATAAGGACTGATCAGGTAACATTTGTCAGTTCCGACTTCCTCAGATTTCGGCGACATGTAAACTCGGACACGACTGGTTGGTTGTTGCCATTCAGAGATTACCGCACCTGCGCTGAGCGATATGAATGTCAGAGACTGATCAGAACTCTTCTTGAAAAGAATTCCCTTAAGCTGTCAAGCAGATCTGTTCCTTAAACCACTGAAAAAGAATCTTTCCTAGATAGTGACCCCAAGGATTTTAATCCTAGATGTATCCACTTTTGCGGTGCATGTTCAATAAACAAAACTGTAAATATCATGAAGATAACGACCCCCAAGAGACAATAGTCCTACGCAACGACCACCGAAAACCCTCGGGGTCCTATCTAGGGGAGATCCATACAAAACAATTGTTTTTCTACGATCTTTTCAGATTTCATATCGTTGGTCCATCAGGAATAATGAGAATGTCCCTCTGACGTGCGACGTTTACGAATTGTAGTGGACAGATGGACCGATGTCCATTTCTGAATGAAGGTTGAAAAATTAAACGAGAAAGTCGAATAATTACAGTTAAAACAAGAGTAAAAAAATTAGTTACAGAGACAAAGTAAAAAGTTATAGTTACAAAGAAAAAGTAAAAAATTACAGTTACAGAGATTAAAAAATTACGGTTACAGACAAAAAGGGGAAAAAAATAGTTACAAAGAGATTAAAAACTACAGTTAGAGAAAAAGTAAAATATTACAGTTGGAGAGAGATTTAAAAATAATAACGGTTACAGAGACAGAGTCCAAAATGATGTGAAACAAACAAATGAGAATAAGGGCTCCAAGGAGTAAGAACCCATGCTGGCATAAGATCAGCTTAATCCAAAGACAGCAATACAGCTGGCCTTATGCAAGCACGGCCTCTTGAAGTGTCTCTGCAAAGCAAGTGTTTTGCGTGTTTCAGCTAACTTTACTGGACTTGTATCCCTTAGGATGCCGATGTAAATTTCAATGTTATGTGCATATTTCAATGCTTGTTTCCATGCTATGTGCATATTTCAATGTTATAGGCATATTTCAATGATATGTGCATATTTTCAATGCTATGTGCACATTTCAATACTATGTGCAAAATTTAATGCTATGTGCATATTTCAAATGCTTATTTCAATGTTATGTCCAATATTTCAAATCTATCCGCATATTTCAATGCTATAAGCATATTCCAATGTCATGTGAATATTTCAATACTGTATGTATATTTTCAATGATATGTGTATATGTCAATGCTATGTGAATATTTCAATGCCATATGTATACTTCAATGACATGTGCGTATTCCAATGCTATATGCATATTTCAATGTGGTATGTACATTTCAATGCAATATGCATAGCTAATGATAATATGTATATTTCAATGCTACAAAAAAGCCACATTTCAATGCTATATGTATGTTTTCAGTGACATGTGCATATTTCAATGCTATATGTATGTTTCAATGCTGTGTGCATATTTCAATGCTACATCCATATTTCAATACTACAAGCATATTTCAATGATATATGTATGTATATTTCAATGCTACATGTATATATCAATAATTCAATACTATGTGTATAATTTCAATGCTATATAACTATGTATCTTTCAATGCTACAACGTATGCTCACTCCTATGTTTATAAGATTACTATTAAAATGTTACACGTATATCTGAATGCTATGTCTATATAGATTACTATAAACACCTGATTGACTGAAGCACAAGCAGAGTTAATTGTGCCAATATCTGTAGCCGGATCCCGTTTTCCCTCCCGACTGACTTACCCCGCGGTGGTTGTTCCAGCTTGACGATTAGGGAACACGAGCCTCGTCTCCCAATGAGGTCATCCAAAACCACTCGCCCCTTCATTAAGGTGAAGATATATACGTCGTAATGCGAGAGAGAGAGAGAGAGAGAGAGAGAGAGAGAGAGAGAGAGAGAGAAAGTCTTCCTAATCTTGAGAATAGTATGGGGAATAAAGTGAATCAATCATGTCATTTTAAATTGATGGTATTCATAAAACACAATTCTTCGACTTGCATCTAAGAGAAGCTTAATATAATCAACGTCCCACGGAAATAAAACTCACCTTTACCACAAAAGTAATCAATGGAGAACGAAGTTCATCCTCTGCCTTTAAATGGGCCTTCATTTGCATAAAATGAGTCGGATATAAGTAACTATTGCACGGTGAAATTTTTCATCTCTCTCTCTCTCTCTCTCTCATCGTCTCTCTCTCTCTCTCTCTCTCTCTCTCTCTCCTCTCTCTCTCTTTTTTTTTTTTTTTTTTGAGACACCATGATTCATATTATTCACGAGTGGATTTAAATTCTGGCGTGCTAATAATGCTAAACAAGTAAAAAATATCAAGAGTGAATCTAACACGAGGCCAAGAAAATCAATTCACCTTACAGAATTCTTTATAAAATTATTTTTCAGTATATATATATATATATATATATATATATATATATATATATATATATATATATATGTGTGTGTGTGTGTGTGTGTGTGTGTGTGTGTGTGTGTGTGTGTGTGTGTGTAGGAATATATATATATATATATATATATATATATATATATATATATATATATATTATTGATATGTTATGTATATATATATATATATATATATATATATATATATATATATATATATAACTGAATTTCATAAACAGTTCTGTAAGGTGAATTGATTTTCTTGGCCTCGTGTTAGATTTCTGGATATATATATATATATATATATATATATATATATATATATATATATATATATATATATATATATATATATAGTATATAGAGAGAGAGAGAGAGAGAGAGAGAGAGAGAGAGAGAGAGAGAGAGAGAGAGAGTCTCCCTTTTCAACAGACAGGTAATATATTCCAGAATCTAACGTGGGAAACGAACAACTTGGATAATAGAGAAGCATAGGCAAACCACATTATGTACTGTGGTTTTCCTAAAACATAAATGCATATACTGTATAATCCAAGATAATTAATAAACACACTATTATAAAAGAACAGTTACTTTATCATACAAATGTGTTTTCTATCCCATTCTTTACAGCAAGGAAATGACAACTGCTTTCCAGTGAGGCTGTTGATAGTGACATTCCGCCTTGCACAAACTCCCATTCTTCCTGAAGAGTAAGGTTCTCCCCGATACCTTTCTCATGCACTGTTATCCAGCTCTTCCCTGTTCTTCCTCTGGGCCTTCTTCCCTGCTTTCTTTCCACATAAGCAAACACCAATAGGTGGCTCCCAAGTAAAGAAGAACAATGATCACTCTCCCGGTCCCACCAACTGATAAGTCATTGAGGAACCTTACTGTGAAGGAAGCTTCCACAATAGCAGCCACTTCATACACGTACACAGGTTTACCAGCAGCGTGTCAATCCCCCTCCTACATACACTGCACCTCCTAAATACGCTCTCTCTCTCTCTCCCGTTTTTCCTGGATCCTCCTCCCCAATACTCTTTCACGCGCTCTCTATCCAGCTCTTACTAGATATTCCTCTCCTCCTTCATTCAAAACATTTCCTTGCTTGTACAATTCTTTTACCAATCTGTCATATTCCATTCTTTTTTTCAACATGACTGCACCAACCCTTACACTAACCCTTCTACCACTCCTAGTTACCTCCACATTTCTCACCCTTGCAGTTACTGTACAACAAATTCTACATAAACCATTCATCTTCTCCCTTCATTTTTTTTTATTTGTATTCAACTCACACTTCACTTCCATAGCGGAGGTGTTGGCTAAAAAGAGCATATGTACATTCCACCCCTGACTTCCATAACACACCACCGCTTCCTTGAAATCGTTGCACACATTCTTCTACCTTTCTTCCTTCGCATACTCTGTACTCTTCTCTTCCCTCATCTTACCACCATCCAAAATCTTGGAACTCCAAACACTATTCACTACTCCATTATCTGTCTGCCTATGCTAACATTCACTACTCCATCTTCCCGATTCCATTTACCACCAAATTCTTACTCCTGCTCAAATTAACTCTCAACTTTCTCCTCTTGTCAAGACTTTCGGGGACCTTCGCTAATCTATACGGTTGCGCTTCATTTTCCCAAGTCACTATTGTATCATCAGTTTAACATCGTCCATTTCACACTACATACGTGTTGTTTTCCTTACTCCATGCTCGCACCTACATACACACACATACAAACATAAATATATATATATATATATATATATATATATATATATAATATATATATATATATATATTTATATAATATATATATATATATATATATATATATATATATATATATATATATATATATATAAATATATATATATATGCACGGTTTTACATATGAACGTGAATAAAGGAAAAGAAAAATTATATCTATATTATATATGCATATATATATATATATATATATATATATATATATATATATATATATATATATATATATATATTATATATTGCTACTTTCAAAATGCATATTTCCCTTCTTTTTGAAATGTCATGTAGATTGTGTAACATTTTTTCAGATTCCTATAGTTTGTTTAGAATAGGATGTTTTTAAATGTGTGTTCAGATTTCGCGTTCATGTTATAAAGAATATATATATAACGTAGAATGTAAAAAGAGCGAGATCTTCTTTGTCTGTTCGTAACTAAGAATGTTTAACTTTTATGTCAACACTGTAAGATTAGAGGGTCTGCGAGATCCATTTGCTTTCCTAAATCTGTCAATGCATTTGGATAGCAATCGAATGGAGTCTTGCATTGTTATCAAAACATGTCAATCTTAATTGTCGCTCAGGCCTCCGCTTCGATCGAGTAGAGTACGTCTTTTTTTTTTTAACAGACGGGAGTCGTACGCGTATGTCTTTGATCAAACGCCACGTGAGAGCACTTTCTTTATGAAGATTGCGTCAGATTTTGAAGCTACTTGAAGCATTCGTGCCAAATACGTTTTTTGACATCTGCCCTGTCCAGCTTCCGTAAAGGAAGAGATTTCATTATATCATAGACCCTCGAGGCGGTTAGATCTCCCTCTCTCTCTCTCTCTCTCTCTCTCTCTCTCTCTCTCGCGACATCCTTGAGATTATATTAATGTAACATAAACTGGTCACTCGTAACTTAGAATTTCATATTTGATATTTCTTAGAGTTTATTTAGTGTTATTTAGTTTCTTATGTGGAATCTGAACAAACATTATTTCGTAATGGCGCCTGGTTTTTGTGAAAGTGTGTAAGCCAAGCCTGCAGCAAAGGAAGAAAGAAATTGGTATACCAAGGTAAAGTGTGTTTATATTTTTATTAGTTGCAACTAATAGCTAATAATTGTTAGGAACAGTTGATTAACTAATAACTAATAACTGGTTGGTGTGAAGGTTTGGTAAAAACTGATGGTTATAATGTTTTGAGTGAAAAAGATTTACACTTTTACACATTGCTGATTTTTTGTGTTTGTGTTTGTTCCACTGTTTGTGCACTTGTTCATTTTCTTATTGAAGTGTGTCTTTTTTTTTTTTATTTTATATTTTCATTTGCATTCACCATTTATTGACTTAGTCATTTTTGTTGCTTAATCATTGCACATTTAATTAAATTCACACTTGTGAATTAATTTGCATTTACTTAGATTTATTTTCAAGTTTTATTATTGTTTAGCACTTGTGAATTAATTTCAAATTTTCAATTATTGCCTAACACTTTTGAATTTCAATTGAATTAATTTTCTTGAATTTTGTGATAAATTAATTTGATTTAATTTTACTTAATTTGATTCAAGAATTAATTAAACTTTACTTTGTTTTCAAGTAACAGTAATTTTCCCTGATATTGTGAATTTCACTTATAAATTTTGAATTTAATAATAAATTTTTTTTTATTTAAAATTTTTATAAATATTTTCATTTATAACCAGTATATTTGCATTTGATTATATTTATGTTAGGTAGAAACATAGAGTGGTAATTGATGCGCTTTCCTTCAATTTACTTGAAGTGACTTAGAACCAGGGAAGTACTTAGACTTCTGAAATCAGGGAAATACTTAGACTTTTAAAGTTGTTGATGGAGTGATGCCCTTTGATTAATTTAATTACTTACAAGATTACCTCACACCTGTTTTGATGAACTTAGTCTGATTTTCTGCAATAGCGGTAAGTTGTTAGGGATCACTGTTGCCTTTAGAGTATTCAGTCGTTTAATACGTGTTATGAGGGTTCAGGTGTGTGGCTCTTGTGAGGTAACATTAAATGAATGGTAAAGTGTAGTAACCAGATACTTGGCACTTCGTAACAATATATATATATATATATATATATATATATATATATATATAGAGCATATATATAATATATATATATATATATATATATATATATATATATATATATATATATATATATATATATATACGTACACACGATAATAATCAAGAACAGCTGGATTCGAAAATAAGATTACCACGGCCCAATAATTTTCACTCATTAAAACTTGGGGAACGTAGGCTGAACTTTCCGATAACAGCCATCTCACAAAATATGTTTTCCTCCAGCGAAATTGAATGACGGATCCCCAAACACCATCCGAGGAGGCCCTGGGCGAAGAGGCTAAAGGGTATCTGCCTCTCTCGAGATTAAAGAGTCTGTTAAGGGTCCCTGTAAGAGACGGAGGGAGCCATTTCGTGCTCCGAAATAGAAAACGGGAAAAGGGAGGTCTGGGTCTCTTGCCTCTCGCGGCTGACAAAACCTCCCGGGATATTTTTTGTTCGTATTTGAATTCGAATCAACATTCCTTTGGGGGGGGTCCTCCAATTAAACGCCGTCGGTGATGGGGTTCCTTAGAGTTTTGTTTATTCAAGCAACGTCCGAAGTCGAGAGTGTTTGAAAATTAACCCCCGTTTTGGGCAAATATGTGAATATACTTGAACACGGAAATATTTGTTTTGGGAATACACACCGTGCTTATATATGAATAAGAAAAATAAGTATATATTCGTTCCCTTCGTCAATAGGTTTTGGGAGAAGAAAATGATGTAGGACCTACTTGTTGAATAATTTCCACCGAAGATAAAAAAAAAAAAAAAAAAATGGACATTTTTACCACACCAGAAAGACCTTCGATTCTTGGCCATAATTTGGGCTGTCTGAAATTAGTACGATATATAAAATACATAATTTGTCAGAAAGATCTCCGTAAATTAAGAGTGATTTTAAATCAATTCATTTTCTCTAATATGTCTTGCTTCTTACTCAAAATACCAAAGCCGAAAGAAAGAGACACACCTTAGACAACAATGTAAATGGCATTTTCCTACTTCCTGTATAAATTATATTTTAGCTCACAATGTTTATGTTGATCGATTTTCTCATCCTGCTCCAATGACAACTGCAAGTGGAATCTTTATTTCTGCTGTCTACAACAAGACTACCATCTGCACGGTAAAATTTCACATAGGAGTTTGTGGTGTCATTCAAACAGTGACACCGTCACTCACAAAATCATTTTCGGTTTTATCTTTACTTTCAGTGCAATGCTATAATAGATTCACATCAACAGTGCATGTGAATGTCAAGCCAGTCCCTTACGACCGCTCCTATTGGCTGTTGATAAGCCAATCACAGTGCTGGGAAACTCTCAGTCTCTCTCGAGAGTTCACATAGGAAGGATCTATGGTTCCACCTCTCCTGAGGACCAGTATCCCTCAGGAAAGGTGGAGCATACACCCTGCCTATGTGAACTCTCGAGAGAGACTGACAGTTTCCAGCCTGTGATTGGCTTATCAACAGCCAATCAGGAGCGTCGTAAGGGACTGGACTAGACATACATGCACGGTTGATGTGAATCTACTATAATCCAGGATGATGTGTAGATGTTTCAAATGATACTAAATGAAAAGAATCACAGACAGGCAGATCTGAATAATATGAGGTTAATACGAACTCATAAACGCTTGCATAATGTTAACTGAGGACCTATGTAGTGCCATTAAAATGCTGACATATGGAAATACACCAGGCGGCAATAAAATTACAAGCAGGATGCTGAGGTACAATAATCAATAGAGATTTAGTGGAGGACTATTGGGAAATTACTACGTCTGGGAGAGGTACATGTTCTTTGCTTAAAAGGAGGGATAATATCTCCCTAGAGAAATGGAAAGTTGATATAGGTCACTGTAAAATGACATGAATATGACATTTAGTAGACCGAGGAACGCTGTATGTACTATCGATGAACCTAAAAGTTTAAGATAGAAACTGATAAAATATACAAGTGGAGGTTGTTGTCGAAGACACATAAATGATACTTTTTTTTTTAACCACAATGTTAGTACACACACACGCACACATACACACACAGTCGGCGAAAATAGCTGTTAATTTTTTGCTAGGTGAATGTATCGACTTGTAACTAAATATACCTATTCCAGTCATGTAGTTCAGACGATAAATCGATAGATACACATAAAGAGGCTGTGTGGGGGAGGGGGAGAAGAAAGGGGGGGAGAGGTGGAGGAGAAAAACGCGAGGTTTATGGCAGCATCACCGGAAGTGCCTGGATTCATTTTTATGCGCTATCAAGAACACAATAACTTGGCCTACGGTGAGCGTTAAAATTACCCCCCAGTCCCCATCCCCCCAAAAGCAGGATGGCTTTTGCATGCTGATTCTGTGGTAGACAACAGCTGCAGCTGCCAGGATTTGCGTTCCTCGTTCAAAGGTGAAGGGCATCCTATTCATTTAGAGGCACTTTTCAAAGGCATTACACAAGGCTTAGCAGGCTCCGGGGGGACGCAGGTGGGAGGGGGGCTGGGACGAAGGTGAAATTTTTCCCAACAACTTTCCAGCGAACAGTTTCCGCGTCAACATTTGCTCTGAGCAAACAAGATACCGAATCTTTGCTTCTTTTTTTCCCTCCTATAGTACCCACTTTAAAGTACACAACTCAGTATTCAACTCAAGAGGACCTCCTCATCGTCCACAACACGCATACAAGAACAGCGCACACAACCCCATCCCTCCCCAACCCCCACCGCCGCGCCGTCCCCCCCCAACCCCCAACGTCTGGAAAGCCATAAAATGCTTCCAGACCGAAAATTAATCCCGACTGAAGTTTATCGCATTTTCCTCTCTCGTCATAATGCAACTGGATTCGTTCACATCGAGCATCAGACGTGATTGGGTTGTGGCCAATATTTCTCGATGTGGCGGCTGGACAAATTGCTTCGGCCATCTATCACTTTTTTTTCTTTTTTGTGAACCAGCGAACTAGGTAACTGTTACTGTATTAATTATGGATTTCATTTGAACGGCAAATTTTAACATTTGAATCTGTCCTTGATATTTCTATTTTACAATTCGTAGTTTCATGTATATGACTGTCCAACAATTAATGCAAATAATTCATGCCAGTTAAAAACCGTAATTTTTTTTAAATGAAAAATTTAAAACACAAAAAATGTTTTTTTTTTTTTTTTTTTTTTTTTTTTTCGATACGCCTGAATGCCCATTCTACATTAAAAGAAACATAGAGACACAGTGATTCTATGATGTGATGAAAATTAACGTTCTTTCTTTATTATAAGAAATATAAAGACAGAGTCCTTCTAAGCTGCGGCTCGGTATTTTGTATAGTTCATTAAAAATGCCGATGAATAATTCCCAAACAAATGACCATTTTTACCTCACACACGCAAGCTTAACAAACAAGTCCTTAGAGGAGGATGCTGACTTTTTAAGGAAAGTTCTGAAAATCAGCCGAACTGGAAGACATCTAATGTTCGGTCGGCATTTTGTGTGTCTATATTCGGTGCGCTTCAGAAGTTGAGGCTGGAATCAACATCCGAAGTTGAAGTTGGAATCAAAGTGGTAAACTCGGCGAAAACAGACCAATTCATTTATGTTGTAGAAATACCGCAAGGGAATTTAGGCCTCACTCTGGAATTTCGTCGGTGTAAGGGATACTTTTTAATCAATATGAATGTATAAAGGGAAGAAAGAAAGATGGAGAGGAACATCAAATAGTAAGAGGAAAGGGACACGGTAGAAGGTCAAATTAAGATAATGAAAA
>NC_061097.1:29403923-29406423 GCF_015104395.2 Macrobrachium nipponense
AACATCCTCACGGCAGCAGTTTGAGAGGATATGGCACCATAGTTATTTCTGTAATGTATTGGTATATCTTTTTCCGCCGTGTATTAATTTTTCACAATTACAAAAGGACTTTTACTCTCAATTGTATCATTTTTCTCAATTTCTCAAAACTCAAGTTCATTATGGAAATTGCTTTTGGAATACTGCATCTTCATTTCGTTATTTAAACGATTAGATCATTTACATCATGTATGGTAAGTGCTGCTTTCCCAGGTACTTCAATCCTGAACTATTTTTTACATCATCAAATGGATGTTTCACATACAATAATCGCTCCAACTTCATACTTTCAATTAAACCCCAAAGTGAATCTTTAAACATCACCCCCTCATCCTCTACTTTGTTTCTTAAATCATTAAACTTATTATCATAAACTGTTGACCGCTGTCTATTCTATTATTAGGAAAAAGTCTCCTAAGCCACTCTGCATCATTCTACCGCATTTTTTTCATATTTTTAATTCCATATTTTGCTAGTATCCAAGGAATATGAAAGTAATCGCTACTATTTGAATCATTAAGAAGGCTGCTTTTTCACTGAGACAAATCATTTTAAACTCATCCCTTTTATTGATAAGAATATTATTCGGATATTCTCTACTGACAAATAGTTCACTGAATTCTGTCGCTGCTATAAAATATTTTCCAAATTAACTTATAAGATGAACGGATGGAAAGGAACATTTGCACTGCAACTATACCTTCCAAAAATATATCACAATGTTAAAAAAAAAACTTCAAAATGAACTTAGAAGACGAACGGATGGAAAGGACCTTTATATACAACTTTACTTTCCAAAGATATATCACGATCTGTAAAATATATATATATATATATATATATATATATATATATATATATATATATATATATATATATATATATATATATATATATATATATATATATATCACGATCTATCACGATCTGTCAAAAAAAAAAGTAAATAAATAAAAACAAAAGGAAAGCAAGCAGTATTCTTCACTTCTGAGAATAAAAAGGTTAAATCCTTTGTTCTACTTCCGGAACCAGATAAGGCTCAATTCTCTCCTACTCACTGTTAGAAAAGTTGGATTGTAACCAGGTTGCTTTCCCGAGTTTTTCTTTCATTTTTTTTTTTTTTTTTTTTACTTTTTCCTTCATTTCTCGAACGCAGGAAAAAATACAATTTCTAACGCACAAGGAAGAGCTTCTTCTTTCATATTTTTATTCCCACGTACCAGAGGGCACTTGGTATCCAGCATCTCTCTGGTTCCAGACATGAAATCCTTTGAACGTAAACAAATTCTAGTTTTTGCGTTCTTGCTCCTAATACGAAAAGAGGACTTTGCGTTACTTCTTCCTTGTATTTTACTCAGGAAAAAAACATTAAAGTTTTAAGAAAATGTTGTTCGGGGTCTGCACCTCTCACAGCTTAGGATTTTCACTCTTTATCATTCATGTGCAAATCGCCTTTTGTTATATTTTAGGAGTTTGAGGACTTTCTAAAAAATCCTTCACATTCTTATCATATTATGTTACAGGTATTCACCATAAGATTTTTTACAGGATTTTTTCTTTTTTTCATCTAATGATAATCTGAAATGCTACTTTTTATTCGTATTTCCGGAGAGCTTTGAGACTTTCTTTTATTCTGTAAAAGAAACTATTGTGCCGGCTTGGTATGTCCGTCCGCCACACTTTATTCTGTACGCCCTCAGATCTAAAACGCTACTGAGGCTAGAGGGATGCAAATTGGTATTTTGATCATCCACCCGCCAATTATTAAACATGCCAAATTGCAACCCTCAAGCCTCAGTAGTTTATATCTTATTCAAGGTTAAAGATAGTATGCATAGTGCAACTGGCAGCACTTTCCGGGGGCATGGGACGCACTCTCACTCTACCGTACCTGGAGAGCAACTGAAATGGGACCTGTCATGGCTGCTGATGATTTTATATAGCATTCAAACGTTGTACAGAACATTCGATTCTTCGGCGCATGTTCAATCTTTAGGAGACTTGGCAGAACTTTACACAAAACGTGATACAAATATTTCTGCAGTCTGCTTTGAAATCATAATATTATTTCTTATTTATTATTTTAATACCTGCCGGGTGTTCATATATACTTATGCGTCCACATCTCTTCATAATCCCTTTCATTCCCATTAAGATGAACATCAAGGCACTACCAACTTTCCCAATTCCATCTAAAAGCATTATCCCATTATCTATATAAATGAACATCCATGGTTAGGGAGTGTTCCTACTTGGATTCATGTAATCGGATGTTCGAGATCATTTTTCAAATTCTGAAGCAATCCTTAAAACTCAACGCTCACATATCAATCAAGGAACTTTGTGTGTATACATAAATACATACATACATACATACATACATATATATATATATATATATATATATATATATATATATATATATATATATATATAGTATATATATATATATATATATATA
>NC_061097.1:29408923-29411924 GCF_015104395.2 Macrobrachium nipponense
TCAGGGAAAGATCCTCTGGGACTATGGTATCAGAACAGATAGGGTGATTGCCAATAGACATACGTGACGTTGAATGACAAAATCAAGAAGAAAGTGTCCCACTCCTGATGTCGCAATACCATGGGACACCAGAGTTGAAGAGAAAGAAAAAGGAAAAATGGATAAGTATCAAGACCTGAAAATAGAAATAAGAAGGATATGGGATATGCCAGTGGAAATTGTACCCATAATCATAGGACACTAGGCACGATCTCAAGATCCCTGAAAAGGAATTTGGAAAACTAGAGGCTGAAGTTGCTCCAGGACTCATGCAGAAGAGTGTGATTTTAGAAACGGCGCACAAAGTAAGAAAAGTGCTGGACTCCTAAGGAGGCAGGATGCAACCCGGAACCCCACACTATAAATACCACCCATCGAATTAGAGACTGTGATAGAGCAAAAAAAAAGGGTTGGGGTGTTAGTTCGCAAGATCCTGGGGACAGATCTGACATTCCGAGACCATTACTCCAAATAACAAAATGCATAGAATAAAAGTTGTCCAGAATTCCAAATATATACCAGAAAAGGTTCACTTATCCTTTTACGACTATTTTACGCCAAAATACCATCCGCCGATATTTCCCGTGAAACTAATATTTTTCAAAGTACCCACTTGATGTGAAGGCTGACACGGCGGTCCGTGCTCCCGTAGTTCTTGAGTTGGCCGCGGACAGGCGCTGTACGTCGGCCCGCCCCCAACGCGGGAAAATTTTAAACCAAACCAATCCTGTATCAGGTTGACCCAGGTCATTCCAAGGACATGGATTAACTTCCTCCCAACCAATAAAAACGTGTCCCATGAATATGAATCAGACAATCATACCTGCAGTCACAAAATTTGCCCTTTCTGTTCTACACCGCCGCCATGGATAGAACTCATTCCGTATTGTTTCCGAAAAGTGTTACTGCTGACCATTTGATCAATATACAAATTTGTATATTGGTATCCTTCTCGAGTTTTTAAGAAACACGGACGAATTTATGAAGTGGCTATATAGGGAAGGGCTACTTGGGGACTATTCGGGGGAATGCACATCATGCAACACAGCGACCGACGATTCATGAAACATGGGACTAGCGAGGCCACGGGCCAAGCGATATACATGTGGCGATGTACAAACAGTAAGTGTGTAAGAAGGTATCAGTTCGGCACGGATCGTTTCTGAAATTAATCAAACGTATCTACCCGCTCAAAAGCCGCCCGACATCCCCCATCTCAAATTGGATTTCCCGGCCCGAAACAATAAGGCCAGGACCTTCTACCAGCAAGACACGTGATCCCTCACCCGTTCCAAAGAGGCCGAGACTGATGCCTTCTTCTACCCCTTCATGGTCGTCAGACAGCAGCGACTTTGAAATGTGAATAAGGTAAGTTGTATATTAATGTTTGTTAGCCTTAAAACTAGTGTTTGGGTTAGTTTCGAAGCCAGTACCGAAGCACGTGTTCGAAACAGTACTGTTTCGGTTAGTTCGAAGCCTGTACCGGAGCACGTGTTCGAACAGTAAGGCCGTGACGAACGATGAAGGTGTTCAATGTTACAGTTATGGTGGGGAGAAATAGGCTAGTCGTGGTTTTTTGTATGTACTGTGGCTAATTCACTGTAACCTCTGTGGTTAGCGCGCGCAGCGCAATATTACCTCTTGCCAGAACATGTCCTCAGCTGCCGAGAATCTTTAAAAATGCGGATAAGGCGCGTAGCGCCGTTCCGCCACGGCCTACTGTAAGCTCTGTGGTTAGCGCGCGCAGCGCAATATTACCTCTTGCCAGAACATGTCTCGCTGCCAAGAATCTTTAAAATGCGGATAATATAATGTCGTTAGTGGTAGATAGCCTAGCCTACGTCAACCTTGAATGCAGAGTAAGGGGTCGGAGCCTATGTCGGTTAGTGGTAGCCTAGTCTAGAAGTTTTACATGTAGGCTAGCCGTTCTAAAGTTTTGCAATGTAAGTGGTCTTAGCCTAGCCTAGCCTACGTCAACCTTGAATGCAGAGTAAGGGGTCAAATTTTTGCATTAAGTGCCACAGTTCTGGGCCTCATAACCGGGAATTGAGAGTTACGTTCGCCGTGAAAGTCGTTCGCACCGCTTCCCCCCCCACCCAAAAAACCCCGGTTTCCCAATGGGTCCCACCATTACCGTTTGATGGTTTTTTAGGCTTTTTTTTTACTGGGGCAATTACAAAAAAGGGCCATAAACGTTATTCTCAGATATTTTTCCCGCGAAAATCGCTCGTGCCCCGGATCTGTAGTGGCTCCAAAAAAATAATAATATATTATTATTATTCTTATTATTATTATTATTATTATTATTTTATTTTTTTTATTTTATTTTTTTTTTTTTTTTGCCTCTATCACAGTCCTCCAATTCGACTGGTGGTATTTATAGTGTGGGGTTCCGGGTTGCATCCTGCCTCCTTAGGAGTCCATCACTTTTCTTACTATGTGTGCCGTTTCTAGGATCACACTCTTCTGCATGAGTCCTGGAGCTACTTCAGCCTTTAGTTTTTCTAGATTCCTTTTCAGGGATCTTGGGATCGTGCCTAGTGCTCCTATGATTATGGGTACGATTTCCACTGGCATATCCCATATCCTTCTTATTTCTATTTTCAGATCTTGATACTTATCCATTTTTTCCCTCTCTTTCTCTTCAACTCTGGTGTCCCATGGTATTGCGACATCAATGAGTGATACTTTCTTCTTGACTTTGTCAATCAACGTCACGTCTGGTCTGTTTGCACGTATCACCCTATCCGTTCTGATACCATAGTCCCAGAGCATCTTTGCCTGATCGTTTTCTATCACTCCTTCAGGTTGGTGCTCGTACCACTTATTACTGCAAGGTAGCTGATGTTTCTTGCACAGGCTCCAGTGGAGGGCTTTTGCCACTGAATCATGCTCTTTTTTGTACTGGTTCTGTGCAAGTGCCGGGCATTCCTTGCTATGTGGTTTATGGTTTCATTTTTCG
>NC_061097.1:29412424-29429924 GCF_015104395.2 Macrobrachium nipponense
ATAAGTGAAGTAGCTGTTGGTAGCGTTCGACCTTCCCCAAGCAAGACCTTGTTGGAAGTCTCCGGTTACCGTGTTGATTCGTTGTGCTGCAGAGACCCTAGGGGGTTAAGGGAGGGGGAGGGAGCCACCGTCCGTAAAAGGGAGGAGGGGAGTAAAGTCTTGTTTTCGTGGCTGGGCTCTGTCGGGTTTTGTTATCTCCTGATGGAAATAAATGAAACGGGTTATGGATATTTTTGTATTATTTATTCAGATAAATTAAGCATATAATCCCATTTAGATTTTGTTACAGCTTATACTGGGAGCAAAAGCTGTGTGGAAGAGGGAATGGTTACTTGTTCATTACCATTGCACTGCAATATAACTGGCAGACTTTCACATTATAATTCAACTGCTTTGAAGTTTTCATTGATATTATTCTTTAAATCTCAGTACATTAGTTTTTATTATTATTTGTTCCTACTTTTTTATTATATGGATTTACCTTTTGACGAAAGGTAAATCCATATAAAATCTTGGTAAGGTGGTTAATTATCGGGTATGGAAAATTACTGGGTTGGTTAGAGATGGGCTTATGATGATGTCAAAATTGAAATCACTTGAGTCAGAAACGTAATAAATTGACCTTTGTAACGCCCAGTGAACAAAAAAAAAAAAAAAAAAAAAAAAAAAACCTGTGACCCTCTCATTGGAAAGAAAATTTTTTCTGTTAGTATTGCACCGAGGTAAAAAAAAAATTATAACCTCATTGGCAACCGACTATAACGTCACAGGATGACGTCAAGGACAGCGAGGAGTAAGTAAAATAAAATGTGCCGAAGTTTCTTCGTCGCAATCGAGTTTTATGCACAGATTATAAATGCTATATGAAACTCAGTCAATGCCCATGAAACTCTCAGCCAGATGAACGATCATGGACAACTTTAACCTTGAATAAAATAAAAACTACTGAGGCTAGAGGGCTGCAATTTGGGATGTTTGATGATTGGAGAGTGGATAATCAACATAACAATTTGCAGCCCTCTAGCCTCAGGAGATTTTAAGATCTGAGGGCGGACATAAAAAATGCGGACGGATAGACAAAGCCACCTCAATAGTTTTCTTATACAGAAAACTAAAAGCAAGAGTAACTTCATTTGGTCACCGTAGATGTGACAGAGGACCACAAGTCAAAACTGACCCAACATCTTCAACGCAGATTTTGTTTGATTACAGCCACCTTTCATCTGCATGATTATGCACATATATATATTGGAGAATTAAACTGCTGGACTGATCCCACCCATGCGCCTTCAGAAGCATTACAGCCGCATTTAAAGTGGATTATTTTTCCATCACGCTAATCTCAGATATTTGGAATAATGGCGATCTCTTTACGGGGGTAATTACGCTTCTGTATATTGGGTCGTGGGTAAGTCAGTGGGTTTTTCTGTCTCGGAGAATCGAAGAATGCGGTTGTGAGGACCAGGTACCTGTTGCTTCAAGTAAGGATCTCAAGAAAGAGTTTGTTCTCAAGAACGAGTTTGTTCTCAAAGGAGAATTTGTTTTCAAGATTGAGTTGGTTTTCGAGAAAGAGTTTGTTCACAAGAACAAGTTTATGGTACTCCCTTGGCTTTAAGTCATGATTAAGCATGATCCAACGACATAAAAGAAAAATGAGAAATCTCTTTGGAAAACCAGTTTAAGGTTAATCTTAAAAAAAAAAAAAACAGCTGACCTGAACCCAGACATGAAAACGAATTGAAATGCATGGACCATTGTTGAGCTAAACTCGTGTGTGCTTTTGTGTTTGTTTGTTTGTGTTTTTATTGCCATATTCATCCAATTTTCCCCTCCTCCCTGATTTACCGAACGGGATAAATGAAGTCGACTGAAAACTAAGGATCACTTGACGCCACTGCTGAGGATTGATGGGTACCTGTGGCATGAGGATTGATGGGGACCTGTGGCATGAGGATTGATGGGTACCTGTGGCATGAGGATTGATGGGTACCTGTGGCATGGCCGGGAAGCCCCCGGGGTTGATTGGAATGCAAACGAAGGAATGACAAGTCTTTCCTTCTCTTTCTTTCGTTCTTTCCCTTCGCTCTCCTGTTCTCCTTTTGCGAGATTTATTCTTCATTTCAAGGTTTTTTGTCAGTTCGTTTTCCGTCTTGCTGTGTGGTTTCAAGCTGATGTCTTGCAATCGTTCCTGTGTCTTCCTTGCTTGTGTTTTTCATGTTATGACAATCGTTGAATTTCCTTGCTGTCATTGTTTTCTTTCAAACGCGTTTTCTTCATATTTATTGCCTATTTTATTCTTTCTCTTTTCATAGCCAACACCGAACGCATAACAAGGACAAAACTCATCCAATTTCCTTGCTAGCATTGTTTTTCTTTCAAACGTTTTTCTTCATATTTATTGTTATTTTTTTTCGTTTTTTTTTAATTCAGCACCGAACTCTTAACAAGGAATTCGTTTTATTCTCCAGCGGTTAAAAGATGTTATCTCGTCTCATCAGATTTACGAGTTTGTTTGTGAAGTCTCTTGCGGTGTAAGTAATGGATGACTTCGCGAGTTTCCATGTTAAGCTTTGTTTACAACTAGCGACCATTGTTTTAAATGAGGCCCCTTTTGTGTTGATATGTGGGTGTTCAGGAATCTTAAATACACCCACATACACATATATAAGTATGTGTTTATGTATATATATATATTATATATATATATATATATATATATATATATATATATAATATATAATATATATATATATATATATCATTCGAGCTACAAATGTCCTTTAATATCTAATTCGCTCTACCTCGGAATTGATATATTTTTCATATATGTACGAGGGGGAATTTGTTTTTTTAGTCGATAATAATTCGTGACCCCCATGGGATCGAACCACCGTCCAGTTGGACGGGGAACGAAATCAGGATCGGACAGTGACGTAGAGCGAATTAGATATTAAAGGACATTTGTAGCTCGAATGATTTATATGAATCACGGTGATGTGATAAATATTCATATATATATATATATATATATATATATATATATATATATATATATATATCTATATATATATATATATATATATATATATATATATATATATATATATATGCTTTAAGCTACAAATGTCCTGTAATATTTAAATAGCTCTACCTCGGAATTAATATATTTTTATATGATAACGGTAACCGAAGGGGAATTTTTTAGTTGATAATTTAATTTCGTCCTCTTGTGTATCACTATGTATATATTGAGAGAGAGAGAGAGAGAGAGAGAGAGAGAGAGAGAGAGAGAGAGAGAGAGAGATCCTAGTGGGTTTGGCCCCAGAGGTCCCAAGCATTCAGATGAGGTTGCAAGTCCTCTATGCCCTTTTCCATTATGGGTGCAGTTGAAAACAGTGGAATAACCAATCCATACTTGACCCAATGCTTGAGTCAACAGAAGCCAAATGGAATTTCCAAGAAACGTTTCATATCACTCCCTTTATTTTTCACTATAAAGCGAAGTCGAGTCTACTCAGCCACATTCACAAAGGCTGGGATCTTGCAGACAATATATCAGAACCTGGAAGCTAAGGTTCCCACCCCCCCTCCCCCTCTTTCGAAATCTCTACATTGCATTCAGCCGAAACGTTCTTGCTCCTCCGTTTCCTCCCAAAACCTGCTAGTTGAGAGTTAGCCCTCATTCTGACGCACCCTCCCCTCCCCTCCCCCACAACATCATCAGAGCATCTCAAAAATAATCTTAACATTAACTGTTCGTTTCGTTTGTGGTATCTTCTTATTGTGAGCCTGAGGACTACCATATAAACACACACACAGACACAGACACACACACACATATATATATATATATATATATATATATATATATATATATATATATGTATTGTATATATTATATACATTATGTATATGTTTTATGTATATATATTATATTATATATACATATATTAATATATAATATATTACACACACACACTCATATAGTATATATATATATAGATATATATATATATATATATATATATATATATATATATATCTATCTATATCATATATATATATATATATATATATATATATATATATATATATATATATATGTTCGTGTTGTGGTTAGTACGTGGCTCTATTTATTTGTTGATTTTAGCCCCGTTCTGTGTTGATTCTCAAATTGGGTATCAGTAACATTCCATGGTCCGTTTTGTAGTTACTTTATTATAAAGCATGAGCCAGTAATTGAGTATAACTGAAACAAAAGAAAAACACTTTTAGGCTAATGCCTTCGAAACTATTGCCACATGTCCTACGAAACTGGTAGGATGCCATTGGCTATATCAAAAAGGTACAAAAAGACATATTATAAGCAAATTAACGTATCTTACCACAATTTTGGGGACTTTATCTACTAGAAATACAACATGACGAAATCCATGACAAGCAAGTCATCATTCATGTGCTTGAATCTGAGGCAGCAGTTGTTGTGATTGTTTACTTCTACCCAGTAGAGTGGGAAGTAACTCGTCCACCTTGGTAGAATGTATTTTTAGTATTGTTCCAAAACTCAGATATAACTGGGCGTGCTAATGACAGTAACAATATATATATATATATATATATATATTATATATAAGATATATATATATATATATAGGTATTATATATATAGATATATATATATTAGAGATCTATATATATATATTATATATATATATATATATATAGTATATATATATTATTTTTATTTATATATATATATATATATATATGCACATGCATATATATACACATATGTATGTATGTTTTTGTATGTGTGTGTCTACGAGCGTAGGCCTGCATGCCTCTTGGTACATAAAAACACAATATGAAATGTAGGATGTCATACCTGATAACGCAGTTGATTATGACGTATGAAGTGCTGTGTGACGCCTGCCACTCTGTCTTTATTTGCCTTGGAATATTACAAATAACTTCCTTCTCTGTTTTGCTCATAAAAGCTCGTGTTGCGTTGAAATGAGTCGATTTGGGTTGTCCTGAGAGAGAGAGAGAGAGAGAGAGAGAGAGAGAGAGAGAGAGAGAGAGAGAGGAAGATTGTATTGATGAATATGGAAAAGACTGGGAAATTGTGTAGTTGGAGACTGGATGCATTATTCATTCATTTTTTTTTTTGAAGGAAGAGAATTGTACCCAAACTATTTGAATGATATTCATTTAAAAGTTGAAGTATGCATACTTAAACACATATATACATACATAATACACGCAAATTAAATTATCAAACCCTATGAAAAATATTTGAATATACTTCTGTGAGTAAACTTAACACGTATATATACATACATAACACACGCCGATGAAATTATCAAAAGCTTTGGAAAGCATTTGAATATATTCCTATGAAACTAACCGAGAGAAATCACAAAAGAGATTTGATAGGCGATGACGTCAGAGCTGGAGAGAAGCTATGAATGAAAAGCGTTTCGTCAAAATCGCAATTTGGAAGTCTGACGACGACATACAGCCGCCGTGTGAGCGGTTGAGGCATTTAATACAATAGGGGGAGGGGTCATAGTCCGAACGGGCTTAGATCACTGCCAGAGGAAAGTTTGAAGGGAAGGAAGTCGTCAGTGGTTGTCGTATGACGAGGTAGCCATCCATGGGTCGGCGAGCGGGGTCATCAAAGGACAGCTGTGTTCCATGTGGTGGAGTGGTCCTGAAATACTTAAATTAGGTTTTCTAAATTAGAGAACTGCTCCTAAATGTCAAGTAGAGTTTATATACACACATTAACATGCATAATATATATATATATATATATATATATATATATATATATATATATATATATATATATATATATATATATATATATATATATATATATATATATATATATATGTATTTATATACATGTGTCTATTTATTTATAAGAATATGACTGGTAAAAATGTTCTGTCACAACAGAATTCCATCTAATAAAAGAAGAGCCCATAAAAACGGCAAAATATAGAAAGTAAGTCCTATATTCCAGAGAATGCTGTCTCCCCCCCTGCACGTAGGTAAGTTACAGTAAGTTACAGAAAAAGATGGAGAGAGAGAGAGAGGTTAACGCTGGATATTAATCCATACTGGATGCTGTTGACTCGTGTGAAAAGCATCAACTCCAAAAAGGAGTAACGGTCGAATGCACTTAGTTATAGGAACGATGACCAAACACCCTTTCTATCTAATGAAGACAGTTAGGAAAGTTAGGTCAATTCAGCGTAGGTTCATTAAGTCTGTTCAGGCAGGTTGGGCTATAGGCGTCGTGGCGTGTCCTGTCAACTGCAGTTTCCATCGAATCTGTCCATTGTTGTTTACTATTTGCCCAGTAGGCACAATCAATCCCGGGGCAGTTGGAAGTCCCATTTACATGCTGTTTTAATGATGATGTCTTTTACGTCTATATCACTTCGCACTGATGAATTTAAGATACCCCAACTAATTACATCTCGCTTTCAGAGAAATTAGAGCAAGATTCGCGAAAATAAACTCCGGCATAAAACAACGAAAAACCCGGGATGTGCGAGAAATGAATGGCGACCTCTGGCAATCCCCCACCCGGCCTTCCATCTGGGCAGTGACACATCTCTACTAGAGTAAGATTCGCGAAAATAAACTCCGGCATAAAATCGGCGAAAAACCCGGGATGTGAGGGGAATGAATGGCGACCTCTGGCAACCCCCTCGCCTTCCATCTGGGTCTGGGCATCGGAGTAGCCTCGCAATTAGTGAGAATGTTTGAAGACAGCTGCAAGTGCCAGCAGCATATCGTGTATTCCGTTACTTCTCCGGCCTTTGAATTACAAATACATGGCGATGGTTCAAACTTGTTTGTGATCACATGAAAGACTGAGGGATGGCGGAAAAGCAGCATTCGCTATTACTTTATTTCGTTTGATAGGTACATTTCCGATATGTATAGAAATAAAGATATGCTGTGTTTGTAAATATGTAAAAAGTTAAGTATGTCTTAGTTTTACCAGACCACTGGCCCGAAGGATGAGATATTTTGACTTGTCTAGGAATCAATTGGTTACCTAGCAACGGGACTGACGCACAGCTTATTGTGGGATCCGAACCACATGATATCGAGAAATGAATTTCTATCACCAGAAATAAATTTCTCTGGTTACGCGTTGGCCGAGCCGAGAATCGACCTTCGGACCACCGGATTGGTAGCCGAGCGCGAAATCCACTCGTCCAACGAGGAACTCTGCAAATATGTAAATAATAATTTTTGATTTGTTAGAATGTAGAGGAAACTGAATCACTCTTATGGGTCCAAACTGTGAATATTAAGTTTCAGTCACATAACAGATAATGTGATAAACCAGAGGAAGGCAAAACCAATTGTTTTACTCCGATAAATCCGACAATTGCAGCTCATTACATATTCAACCAGACAGCAATTTGTAGTAAAATATCAGTGAGGACCCCTGCATGGTTCGAGAGGGATAAGCTAGGTATATTCATAGCATCATTCTTGAATGGAGGGATTACGTGTCTGTCTGTCTGTCTGTCATTATGTCTTTTAACTGATGTTCGCCATTGTGGAATTAAGGGGAAAAACATATGTAATGGAAAATTATTTCTGTTTTACCTAGTCTCGAGTCGTCTTTGGTGGATGTGTCACCATAAGGCGCATAAGGCTCTTGGATACTCTCCAGGAAGGGTGTGAGGCTAGCAACTTCACCGCAGGAATAGTTGCTGAAAACCAGACGGTACCCACCTTCTGCAGTTACCCTCCCTAGATCGTTAATGACATATATATATTATACCTAATATATTATGTATATACGTTAGTAGATATTGATTATCCAAAAGTACTGTTTTTATAGGAAAATAGAAATTAATATCGATATTTTATAAAGTATTTTTTTATTTGGAAAATATATTAATCAGAATGTATATATATATTTATATATATATTATACTATATATGTGTGTGTGTTTGTGCGCCCGCCCGTTTGTGCATATACCCATTCTTGGGTCATATGCGCTGATGTATTCATCTGTTCAACCCACTGCCCGTATTGTAATTGTTTTTTTCTGTGCGGGACAGAGAGCCCATCAAGTTTAATGAAAGTCGTATCCGGGCCCTGTCCAGCAAATGACCCTAATTCTGACATAGGGTCTGATCTTATGAAGTCGTTTTAAGCAAATGCACGAGATGCCAAAACCAAAAGGGAGAAATTTCTTCTGATAATCTATGGGTAAATGTGTATATATTCTAACATTTTATTAATTTATATATTGTTTTGGTGCTGAGAACCATTCAGCAGGTAAATGCACAGATAATATTCAACTGGGGCGGGTAATTACCTGGTTATTTATGGGCTGCGATAATGTTGGGGATTTGGATTGCTGTAATTAATTACAGGTAAGAATATTACATTGCTTAAACACATAAAATACTCTTTTGATATTGCCAGTGAAAATAGAGGGCTGGACGCCCCCTGTTTATTATGGAATCGTGCGTCTATTGTTTTGCCCCCAAGTTGAAATGTAGTTTAATGTCAGGAATGAGAAAGAGAGACAGGCAGATGTAAAGCTACAAAGTATCAGGGACTACGTTTTATTAGAATAGTGGATTTCCTTGTGACGTGGATTAAAAGGAAGCTATCTATGATTAGTAATGGTAATAAGGCCGCAATGCAAGACAACTATGCATTTTTTGGCATAAATGCATCAGGTGTTGGACTTCTTAAAAAGTGAAGCATATCAGCGTATTAGATAGTGAGGCATCTCAGATTCAGTCTGGGACAGTTATGGCGGTCAGCCTCCAAACTGGTTATGGCCATACACTGTCAAAAAGTCTTCATTCATCCAGCCGGACACTTTAGTCTTGGTCGCCCCTAATTTAGCATTGTCATGTTCATGCATTAGTTCATTATGGAATATTTCTTTAATAATTAAACGAAAACAAGCGACAGCTTATCATAGGACAAAAATGCAAAAGATCTTTCATCCAGCAGACCCTTCAACAATGAAATTACTAGATGTCACATCATGCGGTGCACTGTAGGCATTACTTAAGGTTCTATGTAGCGAGCCTTCGGCGCCTAGCTGCTACCCCTTTCATTTCTTTTACTGTAACTTCTTTCATATTCTCTTTTATCTTACTTTCCACCCTCTTCTAACAATTGATTCATAGTGCAACTACGAGGTTTTCCTCCTGTTACACCTTTCAAACCTTTTATTGTCAATGTCCGTATCAGCGCTGAATGACCTCATAGGTCCCAGTGCTTGGCCTTTGGCCTAAATTCTAAATTCATTTCAATCGATATGGGTCAACATAAGGGGGAATACTAGCCAGAAGTCAAGTCTGCGAGTAATCACTTCAACAGAACCAGAGAGTTCATTATTTAACTTCAGCTAATGTTTTTGGTTGCATATTTACAGTAAAGCCAGAGGGATCATAGAACAAGGATTATAATTATCATAGGTAATATATTAATGCATTTTATTCTTGAACAACATCGTAGTTCTTCAAAGCAATCAAAATGGGAAAACCTCTCATTCTTGGCACAGAGCCGTAATTCCGACTGCAACTCCATGTTCATAGTTAACTTACTCAACCCATCGTTAAATTGTCGTTGAGAAAGAAGAGGAATGGACGAAAGTCCTTCATCACACCCATTTCGCAATGGTGCTTCGGACCGAGGCACCAAAGCCAGTCTGATGGTTTAATATCTTTCTAAAATAGTGTCATTTTAAGTGGGTTATCTTTGGATTGTCAGTCATTAGTGTCATCTTTAGTGGGCTATCTTTGGATTGTCAGTCATTAGTGTCATCTTAAGTGGGATATCTATGGATTGTCAGTCATTTGAGTCATCTTATGTGGGCTATCTTTGGATTGTCAGTCATTAGTGTCATCTTAAGTGGGCTATCTTTGGATTATCAGTCATTTGTTCATTATTCCAATATATTGAATTGTTTTCACAGTTTTCTATAACTCTGATGTAACATTTAGCCGAGATCAGTCATTGTTGCAAAGTAGCAATGATTTGGTTATTTGATTAAGAAATTCCTTTACTGTGAAAGAAACGACATGTAGACGAGTATGAAATATTCTGGAAGCCGAGTTAATATCGTAATAAGATTCTTGAAGAGAATGTCATTTATAGTGTGTTATGGAGGAAGACTCACGGTGATTGAAATAAAGTTGTAAAATCATCTAAGGATTTTGTTCTCGCTCAACTGTTAACAATATGGCCACCTTAAAGTTTCCAGCGTCGAGCAAATGAAAAACGTCCCACAGGTTATACATAGCCACAGGACACGAAGATAATCAAGGGCTGCGTCAATGTCCTATGATTGATTCCTGTTCAAACGAAGCCATGTCGGTGAAAGGTATCTGCCATCAAACACCAGAAATTGTAGTTTATTAATTAAAACGTGCGTCCTGCCCTCAAATCGTTGGTGCTGGAATGCACCGAGCGCTCGTCGACAAATTGGCTTTGCTCTTCATTCCAGGAGCCTCTCCTTCGTTGGCGGTGATGTACAGGACTCGTAACAGGCAAAACGGTGCTGGATGTCATTTCAGGAAATGCATTCGCGTATTTACGCGTCCAGAAATGAATACACAACTTTATTAGCATCTCCGTTGAAAGAGACTAAGGGAAAAACGCCAGTGCCTTTGGTCACGTAATATAGTTATGAAAAGGAAAACAACACTGTCGTACTTGCATTTGTATATTGCTTGGATATTACCTGATAAAAAAAATGTCTTTATGTATTCATATTGAATCATAACTAGATGACCTTTGTCGCCATTATGTTCGGTTGTCTCCTTGGCTAAATCAATTTTACTCGACCAACGTTCTAAGGCATTATGAAAGTTTCTTTGCAGCGTCCCTGCGGCCCCTAGCTGCATCCCCTTCCGTTCCTTTTGCTGTACCTCCGTTTATATTATCTTTGTTCCATCTTGCTATCCACCCTCTCCTAACAATTATTTCAAAGTGCATTTTCTGTAGCTCCATTTATATGATCTTTCTTCCATCTTGCTACCCACCCTCTCCTAACAATTATTTCAAAGTGCAACAGCGAAGTTTTCCTCCCGTTACACCATTCAAACCCTCTACTCTCAATTTTCTTTCCAGCGCTAAATGACCTCATTGGTCACAGTGCTTGGCCTTTGGCCTAAACTATATATTCCATTCCATAAAGAACTGAAATAAAACTAGGCTAAAAAGGGGTACATCAAAAAGCTTCTCTTTGAAGAGCCGTCACAGAGGAGATCCGCTGGAACAAGGAATAATCCCCAAAGAACTCGAATTATTCCTTGTGACAACAACGTAGTTACCAGCTGCAATGGAGCTACTGACATTTCCCACAGGTGAGCTTTGTTGCTCACAGGTTGGAATATGGTTATTCAAAGGGAGTTAGTCTGGAACTCGGCGTTCTGTTTTTTTTTTTTTTTTTTTTTTTTTTTTGTTTTTTTTTTTTTTTTTTTTTTTTTTTTTTTTTTTAATAAAAAGATTCTTAGTAACCTTTTATTAAATACTATTTTTACATTAGAGGTCTCTTCGGGAATAAAGTGAAAGACATAATGAAATAATATCTTTAAGGTGGAACGTTATGTAAAACAGCTTCTTTGTATTCTATGGAGCGATGCGGTACTGCCCTAATACTATTCTCCTTGCATTCTGATATATTTTAATCTATTCGTTAATTTATTAATAAATTTTTGTTAAATAAGTCGTATCCCTTCTTTCTGTATTTCCCCTTACCTGGTCTTACTTCTTGCTAATGAACACTAGATTCTTTGGATGCTTGAATTTCAAGTCAATGGCCCCTGTGGGGATGTTCCTTATGGCTAGCCTCCAACTTCTGAATATAATATAATATAATAATAATAATTATGATACAATATCAACGCAACTTGCATGAACAGAGGGCTCGATACCACGTGATTGTCCTACGGTTTTCCAAGGTAGCAATTCCTGTAGGGCGAAGAGTGCGGGGGGGGGGGGGGGGGGGGTTGTGGATAGTGCTGTCAGTGCACCTCATGCTGTGCACTGTAGGCGTTACTTAAGGTTCTTTACGTCGTGCTGTCGTCCCCTAGCTGTAACCCCATTTCGTCTCTTTTATTGTTCCTCCTTTCATATTCTCTTTCTTCCATCTTACTCTCTAGCCTCTGCTAACAATTGATTCAAAGTGCAACTGAGAGGTTTTCCTCTTGTTACACCTTTCAACCTTTTTTACAGTCAATTTCCATTGCAGCGCTGAATGACATCATAGGTCCCAGTGCTTGGCCTTTGGCCTAAATTCTATGTTCAATTCAATTCCAAGGTAACGGGTTCATCAGTTCCCGATTGTCAATTCACTGCTTTGAGTTCGCTCGAGAAAGCTGAAATACAGGAAATTATTATTATTATTATTATTATTATTATTATTATTATTATTATTATTATTATTATTATTATTATAGTATAGTAGAGTAGTATAGTGCACCGTTCGATATTAACCAAGACTCCTGGTCCTGATAATGAAATGAAATGTTTTAATTAGTTTTTTTTTTTTTTTTTTACGTAAAAATAATAATCTCCCTCCAGCTACAAAACCGAGGTATTGTTTATGTTAGAATTGGAAGTCTTTCATTTCTTTCCTAATCAATAATTGAATAGGTTTTGTTTACCTTTTTTCTTGAGGTATGTAAACACAAGTTCCTTACGTAATGATCTGTGTTTATAGAAAAATCTTTGTACATTTACAGAAAATAAATATGAAAAATTTTGTTTTATTTTCGTAAAGGTAAATCTATCGTTATCTAGTAACATAGAAAATGTCTGTGTTTATTTATAGCAACTGCTTCGCAGGAATACCCCAAGCTACAGTACGGAAAAATCGAATCGGATATAAAAAGTCAATTTCCCGCGAAAAGCCAGTTTCCAATCACCAGGCAGCCTGAGTTCCTCATCTTCGATGCTGATCCCTGGAATAATACCGTCCACTAGAGGGTTCCTGGCAATTAAGCTCCTCCAGTAAATTACCTCTTAATTAAGGCCAGAAGCAACAACAAGGTCATTAGCCACTTAACTGCAGCAGCTGTTCCTCGCATGACTACATTACCTTCGTTGGGGGTTAAATGCTGTTATTGCTGTTCATTTCGCCGCCGAACGACCTGGGATCAATCCGGAAGGGTTGAGCGAAATGCGGGTACCGTCCTTCTGCTTGCTTTCGCTCGTAGGTTGCCTGCGTAATTCGTAACTGTATATTCGTTTGTTTTCCAAGCAAGTAAACCTACAACCGTATTGGGGTAGTGTTGCCAGTGCACCTCACGCGGTGCACTGTAGGCATTGCTTAAGGTTCATTGCAGTGTCCTTTCGGCCCCTAGCTGCAACCTCTGTCATTTCTTTTTCTGTACCTCCGTTCATATTCTCTTTCTTCCATCTGACTTTCCAACCTCTCTAACAAATGTTTCACAGTGCAACTGCGAGGTTTTCCTCCTGTTACGCTATTCAGAACTTATTGCCTATTTCCTTTTCAGCGCTGAATGACCTCGTAGGTCCCAGCGCTTGGACTTTGGCCGAAATTCCGCAATCCAATCCTACAACCTTACACGCACATATATGATATATAATAAACACGCACACACACACACACGCATATATATATATATAATATATATATATTATATATATAATATATACATATATATATGTATATATATATATATATATATATATATATATATATATATATATATATATATATATATATATATGCGTGCTTGTGTGTGTATATATATACTTATATATACTGGCCTGGAAAAAATGTACATATACTGTATATATCAGTAGGCATTGACAGCTTTATCAATGTTCATAAAGATTGCAGTGGCAAGCAAAAAGCTATATCTTATATAGTGATCAAGTCCACAGAAGGATGGACGAAAGCTACAATCTTTGTAAATATTTCCACAAATATATTCCGTCTGGATGTACAATAATATACTGTGGATCCTTCTACTGATTACTTAGAAGCACGATACGTATTTTATATATATATATATATATATATATATATATATATATATATATATATATATATATATATATATATATATATGGGTGTGTATTTTTTTTAGGAATTTCACCATCAGGAATACCACCCTTCTAATGTTGCATATTATTGCAAATATGTCCGTCGCTTACAAAGTGATTTAAGCGTGGCAGAACCTTGAAAACTATTGAGGATGCTTGTAATGAAATGCATGTTTACAGCTATATTTTTTATGCATTTTATATTCTCATGATTTTATACTTGGTTCCTAAAAGTGTTCATCTTTTGACATGTGTATCTGTAGGCATGACCAGTGCAAGAAACATAAGTACACGAAATGCTAATAAAGTAAAGGATACCTGAACATATTGCCATTAGGCATCAATGTATGAATTATCCATTGAAATTGCACCATCGTGTCTGTAAAACCTTACGCAGAGGTTTGCATTTGCAAGTGAAAAAGAACTGCGTTCTTAGCAACATTGCACAGGATGACAAAAGACCAATGCTCGGACGAAATTGCCTCCAGATGATCTCATAAATATCATAATTTCGCTGCAATTTCGTCTGCGGTTGCCGTCAGACATTAAAAAAGAAAAAAATCAATTTAATCACGCCTCTCTCTCTCTCTCTCATCTCTTCTCTCTCTCTCTCTCGTCTCTCTCTCTCTCTCTCTCTTGCTTACTTCGCGGTAAGAAAGGTTAAAGTTTACGTATGTATTTGTGAGGAGATGAAAATCTACGCTACTGCTTCTGCCTTGTGAATTAAACAGGAAGCACTGATTCCTTACACTTAAAGAAATGCGCCGTCAGCTTAATTCTTCTCCTTCCTCCCACGCGGCACAAGCGCCCATCCCCCCCCCCCCCCCACTTCTCTTTCTACCTCGTCGTGACGGGGACTTAAGGGTGGGGGGTTAGAGGGGGGGAATGGGAGGGCTTGGGGTTGCATCATCACCGCTGCTCGAACTTCTTGCTCTAAGTTCCTTCTTTTCTGTCACCTTGCCTCTTCTTTTTTATTTTTTAAGAATTTTCTCTCTTCCATTCTTTTATATCCTCTGATACAATATAGTTCTGCCTGTGGGAGACTTCTAAGTTGTTCTAATTACTCTGTATTTACAGAGATTGGAAACGATACCATCTTTTCATAACTATTTCCCTTGTTGTCTGCTGCACCGTCCGCTGGTTTACTCCAGCACGGGACCTCTACTCTGAGGCCCTAAGGCGTGAAAGGGATCGAGAGGCCTGACGTGGACCCACGGACTCCGCCCAAAATAAACCATAATATCCGTGGGCTTGGTAAGGTTCGGTCTGAAAGAAGATATAGTTTCAGCAGCAAGAGGAAATAAAAGGAAAAATTATTTTTATTTTCCACTGAAGTTTCATCTGCGCAATCGAGTTTTCTGTACAGTGTATATTGCTTTATGAGCCGTGGCCCGTGAAGCATTCATCCACGGCCCGTTGGTGGCCTGTCCTATAGCATTTCCAGAAGCACGATTACGGCAAACTTTAACCGTAGGTAAAATAAAAACTACTGAATCCAGAGGGCTGGAACTTCGTATGCTCGATGATTGGAGGGTGGATGATCAACATTCCAATTTGCAGCCCTCTAGCCTCAGTAGTTTTTAAGACCTGAGAGCAGATAGACAAAAGTGCTGACGGACAGACAAAGCCGTCACAATATTTTCTTTTACAGGAAACTTTAATACGCATTGAAGAAAAAGCGCAAAAACCCACTTGATATTTTCCTCATGATCAGTGGAGCGGCCACCAGGCGGTGACATCATTCGCTTAGGTTTTCATTGTTTGTAGTAAACATATAAGGGAAAGATTAATGGATTTTTCAGTATTGATCGTGGAGAGAATCGTCTTATTTTGAAAGGGCATTCTTTACGAAATTAATTCAAACGTATAAAAATTGCAGCTTTAGTTCACAGTATGAGAAAACAAAATATAATAGTTAGTACGAATGTCCCAGTGAAGCGTATGAATTATCAAGTATTTTTAGAAGACGGTAATGAATGAACGAATGCATCGCTTATACGGTATTACTATAGTAGATTCACATCAGCCGTGCATTTGATGTCTAGGCTAGTCCCTTACGACGCTCCTGATTGGCTGTTGATAAGCCAATCACAGGGCTGGAAAGTGTGAGTCTCTCTCGAGAGTTCGTATAGGCAAGATGTATGTTCCACTTTTCCTGGGGGATGCTTTTGAAAGGCGTATCCATCATGAGAAGTGGAACATACATCCTGCCTATGTGAACTCACGAGAAAGACAGAGAGTTTCTAGCCCAGTGATTGGCTTATCAGCAGCCAATCAGGAGCGTCGTAAGAAAATCAGCTATGCAAATGTTCACGGGAGATGAATGCGAGTTAGTGAATAATGCGTTTATTGCAAGGAAGCAGGATACTTTGGCAATTTCTGAGGCGTTCAGTGAAACAAAGAGTGAAGGCAGAAAGATTGAAAATGAAAAGGGAGAAATGAAGTGTGGTGGAAGAATGTGATTGGAGACCCGATGGCTGTAATAGAACATAGGTTTTTGCTTCTGTTTTTATTTTTTGGCTCCGTCACTTTTAATAAGCAACAATGGAAGTGTATGTAGGATGGCTATGGTAAAGAAGGATGGAGAACATTGTTCAACATTATTTTTTAAGGGGATCTTTTGACTTTTTAGTTTTCTGTAAAAGAAAACTATTGAAATGGCTTTGTCCGTCCGCACTTTTCTGTCCGCCCTCAGATCTTTAAAACTACTGAGGCTAAAGGGCTATAAATTGCATTGTTGATCATCCACCCTCCTTCATCAAACACACGAAATTGCAGTTCTCACCTCAGTAGTTTTTTTTTTATCTTGTTTAAGATCAAAGTGAACCATGATCGTGCGTCTGGCAACGCTATATGTGCCAACAATACAGGCCGCCGTCGGGCCTTGGCTGAGAGTGTCATACAGCATTAAACGCTACGATGTACAGAAAACTCGCCTGCACCGAAGAAGAAACTTCGATGCAATTTTTTACCCTTTTTATTTTGTGCTGGATTGCGCTGACAGACAGACAGACAAGGCCTTCTATTCAACGAGGTACAATCAGTGAGCTCTTTTGGATCACTATGTGGAAAGTTTCGTTTTCTCCTCCTTTCGGAGAGAGAGAGAGAGAGAGAGAGAGAGAGAGAGAGAGAGAGAGAGAGAGAAAAGAAACTTCCCGGAGGTAAGAATCGGTTATTTCCACCGGGAGAGAAAATGAGGATTTTCGGACAGTTTTTTTTCCTTCACACTTTTCCCTTCCGCAGTTTCGTTCGCTGCTCTTGAATCCCTTCTCCAAACACCTCCCCCCCACCTTTTTTTTTTTTTCGATTTGTTAAAGTTTCCTCTGTTTCAGGTATTACCGTTTTCGTTCGGTTTCTTACGGCGTCATTTGTCGTAATGCCCGCTGCCTTATTGTTATACTTGTCGTTCTG